>NC_136270.1:22010346-22283441 GCF_964187855.1 Myxine glutinosa | reverse complement strand
GCAATGGGGGTCAACCCTCACAAGTGGCCAGAATGGTGTTTAACTTACTGTGTTCTTAATATTACCATGTCTACAATCTTCAAGGATTGCCCAATGAATAACCGTACCTGGCAGTGTTTGAACGGGAAGGCAGGAAAACGGGAAAATTATTCTTATAGTTAAAAGGGGGGTTTATTAACAAAATTAATTTGGGAATAAGAAAGGACAAGGCGATCAATAAACGGCATATAAATTGCGGTCAAAGAACACAAGAAAAGGGAAGAATGAACACGCAACCTTATGTACAATGAAAATAAGGCCTAATCCCGCTAATGGCGCCGACAATACCAGTTTCCATATAATGAATGGGAACAGGAGAGGACTTTCGGCTGGCATGAGCTGGTTATAGCTCCTCCACGATAGTGTGGTTGTGCAGATTGGCATGACACGGGCAAAGTGCAGTAAGAATGGCGATGAGGGATGATAGCAAGGTGTCCAATCTCTCTAACACTTCCTCCTCAGGCAGCGAGTAAACAAACAGGACAGAGAGATGTTGCCTCTACAACAGGTCCGACTCCAATTGCTCGCATGGTTTTCCACAGAGGCCCCTCCTTTCTGCATGGTGGGTCCTCTGCCCTGCCCTCAGTACATGCAAGCCATCATTGGCGGCTACCTCTGGTGGGCGGTGCCGCATCTTCCGGGGTCGTGACTTCCTCCAAGGCTTAGCAGCCAATTTTACCACTATGGCTTGCGGCCTGCCGACCAAACCGTTCATGATATGTCCCATGGACAGTTCATCGTGCTTTCTCATGTGCGTTTGTGCCCAAGTCCTCCACCTGGACTTGACTGACACAAGAGGTTTCACACGATACAATCTTACCCTATCTGCTCTAAAATGTTATATTCACTGCCGCCTCAGTGCATGTTTAACAAGACGACTTATCTCTACAGATATCTAATACAAGAATAAATCTAACCAACACTATTCACACATCCTATACTAGATTCTAATATAATCTAGCTATGGATCCACCTCCCCTTCAACGTATCAGTACTGTGGTTAGAAACTCTGGCCTTATGCACAACATTGTGTGATCGATCAGACGAGCTGTAGTGAGATTATTGTATAGCTACATCTGTAATTAAATTACAAAGACAATTTTGTTTAAAAATACAAGTAATAAACTATCTTTCCTCAAAGAGGAACCTGTAGTACATGCAATATTGTTGTTTTATAAATACCACTGTAATAGGAACAACCTGAGGTCATTAATCCTTTTCCATTAGAATGTGTGATTTTGTTTATTTGGCATGGTTATTTATTCATTATTGTAACACAGACCATCAAAACACAAATCAATTTGCTTATACACCTCCTTTCTCTCTCTCTCTCTCTCTCTCTCTCTCTCTCTCTCTCTCTCTCTCTCTCTCTCTCTCTCTCTCTCTCTCCCTCTCGCGCCCCCTGCTGGCCGTTCGTGTGTTGGGCGTGGCAAGATGGCGTGCACTGGTGTTCGTGTGCTGTAGCTCCGTGCTTGTGTTGTGTTGTCCCCCCCCCCCCCCCCATTCCTTCCTTTCCTATCGCGCTTTTGTCGTGTCCTTCTTTACCACCTGTATCCCTTTCCCCCCCTTGAGACAGAGAGAGTGAGAGAAGAGCCCAAAGGTGAGAGCAGACCCGTTCGGTTCAGTTTACCTGCTCCGTCGGTGCTGTTTACCTTACTCGCGTCGTGTGAACTTTATTATTCATTATTTCATTTCGACTTTATTTATTTTGTGTCCTTTCCGCCTGGTCAAGGTGGAAAGGTGAGACATCGCCGTTATGGCGAGTGTTCGTGCACGGCAGGAAGGGTTTGAAACCCTAACAAGGAAGCATGCTTTCGTGTGTGTCCCTCCCGAAGGTGTTCCTACCGAGGACATTATCCTAGCTGTAGGGAATGTTATCGGCGATGAAAATGTCCGCGCCGCGTCGCGGATGAACCAAAAGTTTGTTGTTTTCGTGTCGGACGAGAAGTTCGTGCATGATGTTGTTAGTACCGGTCTGTCATTGAAAGGTGGGCAGTTCGTCATGGTTTCCCCGATGGACACACCGGCGATTAAAGTTATTATTTCAAATGTCGCTCCGTTTATCACAGATGATAAATTAATGGCTGTTCTGACCCGGTATGGAACTGTTGTTTCCCGAATCTCGATGATTCCCCTGGGATGTCGGGATGAACGAGTGAAACATGTTATGAGTTTCCGGAGACAAGTATTCATGGTGCTTCCTGATCGCGGCGACGATACAGGACTAAACATCTCGTTTAAAATTTCGGTAAATGATCGTCAATATCAAATGTACGCTTCGTCAGGCACCTTAACGTGCTTCCTTTGTGGAGCCTTCGGACACGTTAAAAGGTTTTGTCCCAAAGCATCTTGTACGAAGTGCGGCAAATTGGGACACACCAATGTGGGCTGTAAAAAAGAAAACGCCCCGACCGTGCTTCCTCATGCCTCGACCGTGCTTCCTCACGCCTCGACCGTGCTTCCTCACGCCTCGACCGTGCTCCCCGACGCTCAAACCGTGCTCCCCGACGCTCAAACCGTGCTTCCTGGCGCTCAAACCGTGCTACCTGAAGCCCCGACCGTGCTTCCCGACGCCCCGACTGTGCTTCCTGATGTCCCAACTGTGCTTCCCGAGGTCCCGACTACGCTTCCCGAAGCCCCAACCGTGCCACCTGAAGCCCCAACCGTGCTACCCGAAGCCCCAACCGTGCTTCCCGAAGCCCCGACTGTGCTTCCCGACGCCACGACTGCGCTTCCCGACGCCCCGACCGTGCTTCCCGACGCCCCGGTGCTACCCAAACCCAGTGAGATGGCACTTGGTGATGCTAGTACTGCTGACGAACCCATGAATGAAGAACTTGTCATACTGACCAAAAAACGGAAAGCACCACTAACAAATAGCCCCGATGGTGCGATAAAGAAGGCTGTCTTGGGCAGAGACACTGTCTCTGCAAAAGAGGGCAAAACGTTTACAGCAAACGAAAATATCGAACGCCAAAGTGGTAAAGAAGATGTTACTGATTTCCCAAGCTCTGAGAATAAAGCCGACATTGATCCGAACAATGCGGCCATTTTTGAGCCTGAACGCGAAGCCCCACCGGTCCCCCCTCCAGTAGCTGAGCGGACTGGTGACCAAACAAATTGCTCTGTCTCACAAACAGAAATCGTAACCCTGGCTACGCAGAGATCTGCAGCCATTTGCCAAAGCACACATAAAGAAAGTAAGCACCAGTCTGCTCGTGAGTGTGCACCAGAGTACCCAACGAAATCTCAGGAGATGCCTCCAGAGGAGCTTGTGAGAGCTGCAAGTAAGGCCCAAGATCCAGGTGGGACATTATCAGACCTGTCAGAGTCTGAGGACGAGGTGGAAGTGACTGAGCTGTCACAGTCATCAGCATCTCAGTCACAGATACCCCCCCAACACATCGTGTCGTTTCTAGCCGAAACGTACAGACAGCGTAACATAGTCATTAAAGACCATTTTGACGATTTGGCTGCATTCATCCACACTGCAAAATCCATAATTAAAACGCCTGAACAATTCGACCTGAATAAGTCACAATACCACAGGTTAAGAAAATTCATCACACGTGCAGGTGTAGAGTGTTCCCAGCCACAGGCTGATTTCATCAATACAGGATGAAAACTATAAAACTCGCAACCTTAAATATTAACGGTAGTGGTGCTAGACACCTCCGCCAGGTCCAAGTAAAAAACATATTTCAACGGAAAAAGGTGGATGTGATCTTACTTCAAGAAACTCACATCACACCAAATGTGGAACATAACTGGCATCAACTTTTTAAGAGCCAATGCTATTTCAGCAATTTATCAGCTTCATCTGCTGGAATCGGCTTCTTGCTGAAGCCAGGCCTCGTGTGTGAGTCATGCCATTTTCAGGAGGTAATAAATGGTCGGCTTAGCTCTCTCAAACTAGTAAGCCATAACTTCCATTACACTATTTTTAATGTGTATGCGCCAAGTGATAGCGTAGAGCGTAAGTCCTTCTTCACCGCAATGATAAATCACTTAAGATCAGTTGATTTTGATCATTGTGTGTGTGTCGGAGGTGATTTCAATTGCACCTTCGACCCATCGGTTGACAGAAATTCTGCCGAACCCCATCCTGAGTCCCATGTACACTTATCCAATTTTTTTTAGCACAATGGGCCTCGTTGATGTTTGGCGGTTGCACCACCCAAGCACATCCCAGTACACCTGGTGTCGATGCGCCAATAGTCGAGTATCCTTGGCAAGGCTTGACAGATGGTACATCAACGTACCCTTTAAAAATACTGCGGTTTCTTCAAATATTTTTCCTTCCGTGTTTTCAGACCATCATATGGTAACCCTAAACCTTTCCTTTCCTCAACCCGCAAGTAGGAGCGCTTATTGGAAGTTTAATGTTAGACTTCTAGAAGATGGTATGTTTAAGGAAGCCTTTCGTGTTTTCTGGGCAAGTCTAGTAGCAAAGAAATCTTCCTTTTCTTCATCCAGCATATGGTGGGATAACATGAAATCTCAAATTCGGGTTTTTTGTCAATGTTTCCAATCACACAGCACAAACGACAAGCACATTACAATGGCCCGGTTGGAATTGGATATTCTACATTTGGAGAATAAATTGGCTCATGAAAACAATGACGCCAATTACCGGTTATTGCTTGTAAAGAAAGCTCTTTTAAGGGAGTTAGTTCAAGAGAAAGCAGCCGGAACATTAATTAGACTTAGAATACAGAATGTAAAGTTATCAGACACCCCAAACAAGTCTTTCTTTCATTTAGAATCCTTAAGCAAGCCATCACGGCTAATCTCTTCTGTTTTGGACTCAAGAGGCAACGTTGTTGTCAACGAAGATGATGTTAGAATAAACATTATTGAATTCTTTACAAAACTTTTTGAGGAGCAGACTGTTTGTAATGATACAATGATGGATTTAACCTCTCACCTCCCCTCCCTAACTGAGGCTCAACGGTTGGAGCTTGACCTACCAATCACCCTCCTTGAGCTAACCTGTGCTCTTGCTGCCATGGATTCAGGGAAAGCTCCGGGTATTGACGGTCTACCTCCCGAATTCTTTCTGACATTTTGGGACCTTTTAGGCCCTGAGTTGCTGAATGTTTTGGACACTTCTATACAGACTGGTATAATGCCGCTGAGTCTAAGAAGAGCCGTAGTGTGCTTGCTCCCGAAAACTGAAGATCCCCGACTTTTGGTGAACTGGCGACCGATCTCCCTGCTGTGCACAGACTACAAGCTTTTTTCAAAAGTACTAGCTAATCGACTAAAAAAGGTTATCGGTGATCTAGTACTGCCAGAACAGAGTTACTGTGTTCCTGGAAGATCCATCCATGATAATATTTCTTTAATTAGAGATCTCATTGATGGTAACCGCGTGTTAAAGAAGACTTTGGAATGATGTCGCTTGATCTTGAAAAGGCATTTGACAGTATCGACCATAAGTTTATGCATCATGTGTTACAGGCATGCGGCCTCGGAGCAAACTTTCGTTCCTACATTTCCTTGCTATACACGGATGTATTTAGTTTAATTAAGATTAATAATGTGCTGGCTCCCCCCATCAAGGTTCGGAGAGGGGTCCGGCAAGGGTGCCCAGTCTCTGGTTTATTGTTTGCTCTTTCTTTAGAGCCTCTTCTCAATCTACTGAGAAAGAAGATTTCTGGAATAGCACTCACTCCCATGAGTGCACCGCTAACCCTATGTGCTTATGCGGATGACGTCTGCATCTTTGTAAAAGATAAGGATGATATCGATATCGTTGTTGAGTGCCTGTCAAAGTTTCACGCTGCCTCCTCTTTAAAAATCAATTGGAACAAGAGCAAGACGTTATGGATACCCTCCCTTTATCGCAACCTTCTTCAGCCTGTACCACAGCCGCCCCCATCCCTCCCCGCAGGGTTGCTGTGGGGAAGTGAGGGAATTAAGTACTTGGGCATATTCCTTGGTTCCCCACAGTATGCTCAAAGAAATTGGGACGGGGTAATTGAGCAAGTGGGAGAAAGATTGAACCGATGGAAAAGGGTTTTACCTCATTTGTCCTTCAAGGGCCGTGTGCTAGTGATCAACAACTTAGTTGCCACAATGTTGTGGCATAAGTTCATCTGCCTGCAACCGCCGGAGGCCCTACTCAAAGCACTCCAGGGCAAACTGGTGGACTTCTTCTGGGGAGGCTACCACTGGCTACGACCCGATGTGATATGTCGCCCCTCGGCTGAGGGTGGCCACAACCTCGTCGACATCAAAGCCCGCCTAATGGCCTTCCGGCTGCGGTCCATTCAACGTCTCCTCTACATGGAACATCTGCCAGGCCGGCTCCCTGCACGCCTTGTACTGCAGCGAGCGGGTAGGCTCGGGTACGGGTTTGAACTCTTTCAAATGAACCTCCAGCATGTCGACATATCGGTTCTCCCTGCTTTTTACCAAAGCCTCTTAAATGCCTGGCAGAGCCTTTCTGTGGGTCGTCAGGCGGACACATATGTAACGAAAATGCTGGCACACGAGCCTTTGTTCTATAACCCTCTCTTTCCCGACATTCCAAAGAGTCGAGATTTTTGCCAACACTTTATAGCAGCTGGTATTGTGAAGGTGCGGCATCTCCGACATGACTCAGGGTATGGTTGGAAATCCGTAAGTGAAATCGCCGACCTGACAGGGATTTGGTCCCATAGGATGATTGCAAAAATTTTGAGGAAAATGATTCAGTTGGGACGGCAACTTGGCCTAACTTGGACTCGAGGTACAGAAGAAGATCCAAATGAGCCGACAGTGCCTAAATTAATTGTTGAACCCATTCAAAACGATTTGCCCCCTGTTAGCGATGGGTCAAAGCTTTTCCAGACAATGGACAGCAAGGGCATCTACAAGATGTGCCTCAAGCTGTTAAATGGGAACCCGTCGCTAAATGGAGTTACCCGATGGAAAGGATTGTTACCCGGAGGACCCCCCTCCGAACCTATCTGGGAAGCCATGTACAGTGAGCCCACATCCAAAAGAACAGGTGATCTCCAGTGGCGTTTGGCCCACTGGATTGTTCCCTCCAACATGTTTATTAGACATTTTTCTCCTGTATCTGTTTGTTGTCCCTTCTGTGCAGTCAATGAAGATTTGTTTCATGCATTCATAGACTGTGTACGATTATTTCCTTTGTTTCATTGGTTGAATTATATTGCACACAAAATGCATATTACTTTTTCTTTGAGAAATTTCATCTTTTGTTTTGCCCCTAAACAAGATCCTGTATCTAAACTGTTTAGTTTCCTAATAGCAACTGCGAAACTTGCTGTTTATTTAACAAGAAAAGATAAACTATCTGGCAAACCGACAGAGCACTGCAATATCATGTTGTCTTTTAATGCACTGGTCTCAGCAAGATTGAAACTTGAGTTTACCTTTTCCAACGTGACCGGAAATCTTCAAAACTTTATTGATACTTGGTGTGTCGGTGGTTTTTGTGGAGTTGAAGAAAACGAATTGAAAATACTGTTATGAGATACTGATTATGTTTCTTATTTGATGATCATTTGGTGGTTCTTCTTTTTGTTGGCAGTATTGATTTGATTGTAAAACACGTATATTGTTACTTTTTATATTTTTATAATAAAAAGACTCAAAAGTCAAAGTCTCTCTCTCTCTCTCTCTCTCTCTCTCTCTCTCTCTCTCTCCCTCTCTCTCTCTCTCTCTCTCTCTCTCTCTCTCTCGCGCCCCCTGCTGGTCGTTTGTATGCTGGTGCCTGGTTGTACTGTCATGGCGTCTGCTTGTGGAGGCCTGTGAGTGCTCTGTGTTGTTGCTCCATCCCCCCCTCCCCCCTCCCGTTTTCCCCCCTCTGTGTCCTTGTACCTGTTCGTGGAGTCTTCCTGGTGATTCCCATATACGTTGAGACGGGAGAGAGAGCCGGAGAGCACAGGGTGATCGCTGGTAAGGGTTCGCCGTTTTTGGGCGTCGCCCGATCGGTGTTTGCTCCTTCATCTTAAACCTCTATTTCCTTTTTTTCCTTTCGTTTATCCTTCCTTCAGTTTGTTTTGTTGCCTCCCTTTTCCGAAGTTAGGGAAATCGGAGAGGTCTGATTGCTTCCCATTCCCGGAGTTCGGGTAGGGAAGATTGTATTATATATTCACCCTCCCCGAGTTGGGGAGGGGTTGTAAGTGCAGCTGTTCCAGCATGGCAACTGCACTATCTCGATCTACGGCCTTTCAGAGCCTGACCCGTAAGCACGGGTTCTTTTGTGTACCTCCGGAACGTGAGGTTAGTGTCGAGGACGTTGTCCTCGCAACCGGTCGTGTTGTCGGGATCGACAAGGTTGTTGCCGCTTCACGGATGAACAAGCAGATCGTTATTTTTTTGTCCGACGTGGATTGTGTCCCACAAATTGTCGAACAGGGTTTGACAATCGATCCAGATTTATTTGTAATGATTTCCCCACTAGATAGCCCAGCGATAAAAGTCGTGATATCAAATTGCCCCCCATTTGTATCCGACGATGTACTAATTAAAGAGTTGTCCCGATACGGTACCATCGTGTCTCGTATCTCCATGATTCCCTTTGGGTCACGAAACAACGATTTAAGGCACGTGGTTTCATTCCGGCGGCAAGTGTTTATGATTTTAAAAAATTCCCAGAAGGATTTAAACCTTATAATAAAATTAAAACATCAACAGAACGAATATACAGTGTACGTGTCCACCAACGTTCTAAAATGTTTTGGCTGCGGACAATTTGGGCATGTTAAGCATGACTGCCCCCGAAAAGAGAATTCTCCACAAGTGCAACCTCCCCTCCGAACCGGGAATAAGCAACCCCCCCACCTTCCCACCACCGGTCCAAACCCTTCCACCACTGACCCAAGCCTTCCCACCACCGAACCAAGCCCTCCCGCCGTCGAACCAAGCCCTCCCACCACCGACCCGAACCTTCCCACCATCGACCCAAGCCTTACCACCACTGATCCCAATCTGTCCACCACCGACCCAAGCCCTCTTACCACCAATCCAAACCCCCCCGCCGTACCCCCTTCCCCTCCCCTTGAAACAGGGGCCCCTCCCTCTACTGAAGGATCTAATTGCAGCCATCTCCTGTTAACTATAGATCTCACCCCCCAGGCGACATCGTCCAATCACAGCTTGTTGCCTGCTATAACTGATCCTACCTCTCCCGCCGTGGTAGCCGATGGGAATCCCCTCCCGATGATCACGTCCTCCCTCCCCCCCCCTCCCCCCAAACCCTTGCAATCTCTTCCCACTAACCAGGACGAGTTTCAATTAGTCTGCCCAAAAGGAAAAAGACATCTGCAAACAACAGATGAAAACGGCCATCTCTTTAAAAAACCTACAACTGAAAACCGACAGCCCCCCCTCTCTGGCCTAGATTTGTCCCTCGTCACAGAAAATCGTTTCTCGGTATTGGAGGACATAGATGTGGATGAATCCTCGCCCTTGTCTACTGACCTAGAAACTGATATGGTTGAACCGCAAAAATTAGTACCCCCCCCCCTGCTCCCCTGAAGATGCCCTCCCCGTCCCCCCCCTCTATGGACTATGCCCCATCCGATAACGTGGAGGGATGTGATGACGGTGAGGAGATAAATGATGAAAACCAGTGTGACACACCATCTGAGCCATCTGATATAGATGACTCTGTTAGTGAATGTGGTAGCCTCAAGGAAGAAGAAATCCCTCCAATCCCTCCCTCCGAGATAAAAAGGTTTCTTAAGGACACATTCCAAAAAAGGAATGTTGTAATAGAAACCTTTTTTCCGGAGCTACCTGATTTTATACATTCCGCTAGACTGATGGTAAAACGGCCCCACGTTTTTAATTTCAATTCCTCCCAACGTCACCGTTTAAAGAAGTGGTCGCAAAAAGCTAAGAATGAACTGCTATCAAAAAATTGAGTGGTGGTCACTCCTCCTTATAGCTGTAATGAGTTTTTCCATTTGTAGCTTGAATATTAACGGAGGATGTAGCTCTGTCCGCAAAGTTCAAGTAAGGGATTTTTTATTACAGAAGAAAGTTGACATTGCCCTCTTACAAGAGACCCATGCCAACGACTACTGTGTCGCAGAGTGGTGTAGGCTCTTCCCCGGCCTGTCCTTCTTTAGTAACGGTGACTCCCGCAAAGGCGGTGTCGCAATAATTCTTAGCCCCTCCTTTTCGCCTTCATCGCTTAAATTCGACGAAATACACAAGGGATCCCTAGCATCCCTAGAATTCCACTACTGTGGAAAATTCTATACTATTTTTAATATCTATGCCCCAAGTACGCCTGTAGCTCGGCGAGTTTTTTTTAATGACCTTGGGACACACCTAACGTCCCTCGACCGCCAAAACGCCCTAAAAAACCGAGACAATCATGTTTGTATTGGTGGAGATTTTAACTGCACCCTTCAACCCCAACTAGACAGGAACAGTGCAGAGCCCCATCCTGCCTCCACAATCCCTCTCACCAATTTTTTAAAACAAATGAATTTGACAGATATATGGCGGGTACAGCACCCATCAATCAGGCAATACACATGGTGTCGATGCATTCAGGGTAACATTGTACTTGCTCGCTTGGACAAGTTTTATATTAATCCTCCACTTGAACGCCTCGTTCTGTCATCCAAAATTTGCCCATCAGGATTCTCGGACCACAGCGCAACATTTCTCAAAATTTCTGCCCCCTGCCCGAAACACAAGAGTGCTTTTTGGAAATTTAATAACAACTTACTTGATGATAGTACCTTTAAGGACATTTTTCCAGAAATTTGGAATATTCTGGTTGCCTCCCAAGGGAATTTCTCAAACCTCAGACAATGGTGGGATAATGCCAAAACGCACATCAGACTATTCTGCCAACAATATCGTGCGTATGGTGTTCAAGAGGAAAGAAAAACCACAACCTTACTTGAAGATGAAATCCTGGAATTACAGGAACAGCTTCAGGGAACCGCAAGTGTGAGCTACCAGGGAATGAGGCAACAAATCCATGGAAAAACGGCCTTACTGAATTCCATATCCGAAAGGCGAGCACAAAATGCTTTATTGCGCCTGAAGATGAGGTACATACACGACCTTGATGCTCCAACCAAATTCTTCTTCAGCCTTAAAAGGGGGGCCTCTTCGTCAATGATTACACGCTTGCTCCATGATGGGGAACTCCTTTATGAAGATGGCAGAATCAGGGAATGTGCCCGGAAACATTTTAAACAACGGTTTATGCGGCATGACATTAACCAGGATGCAATATCGGAACTTGTTTCTAACCTTCCAACATTGGCGGAGGATCAGAAGCAGCAGTTGGAGGATCCTCTTAGGTTACCTGAGCTCACCGCTGCCTTGAAGGCCTTAGAACCTGATAAAGCCCCTGGACTGGATGGGCTGACAAGTGAATTTTTCCAGTTTTTTTGGGACACCATTGGACCTCACCTACTGCGGGTATTGAATGAATGTTTAGAGGATGGACAACTGCCGTGGAGTTGCCGGAGAGCAGTCACCACCTTAATTCCTAAGAAAGCGGACACTCAACTTATAGAGAACTGGCGTCCTATTTCTGTTTTATGTACGGATTATAAAATTTTAGCCAAAGCCTTGTCTAATCGAATGAAACCTTTTATGAATGTACTAATAGGAGAACATCAATCCTTCTGTATTCCTGGACGTACTATTTTTAATAATATCTTTCTTATCCGTGATACCATTCGGTTTTGTAACAATTTTAATATGAATGTTGGTCTGTTTTTTATTGACCAAGGAAAAGCCTTTGACTGTATTGACCACATGTACCTTTTTAGAGTTTTAGAGAATTTTGGGTTTGGACCTATTTTTATCTCGTACGTTAAACTTTTGTATTGTAATATATCCAGTGTTCTTAAAATTAATCAAGTATTGTGTAGCCCCATTGCTGTACAACGGGGAGTACGGCAAGGTTGCCCGCTATCTGGACTTTTATACTCTCTTGCCATCGAACCTCTTCTGCTCCAATTACGTACGCACATTTCTGGCTTCACTGGATCAATTCTTACCACACCGCTAAAAGTCTCTGCCTATGCAGATGATGTCTGTATTTATATAAAAAATAGTGCTGACGTCACTGCGGTGGCTCAAGCACTAAAAACATATTGTCAGGCTTGTTCAGGCCAGGTAAACTGGAAGAAGAGTGAAGCCCTTTGGATAGGACCTGGAGATTGCCCGCCAATTGTCCTACCAGGAGGAGTGAACTGGCAGAAAAGTGGCATTAAATACCTCGGTATTTTCCTCGGAGACAACACCTTTGAGCAACAGAACTGGGTGGGATTACCAGACAAGGTAATGGCAAAACTGGCCCGCTGGAAAGGACTTCTTTTTCAACTTTCGTACCGCGGAAGAACTCTCGTCATTAACAATCTTGTCGCCTCTATGCTATGGCATAAGATGATATGCCTACAACCGCCCGGGAGCCTTCTTATTACACTGCAAAAGAGCATTGTCGACTTTTTCTGGAGCGGGAAACACTGGCTCCAACCCCCCGTGGCATACTTACCACTCACTGAAGGTGGCCAAGGTCTTATTGATATCCGCAGCCGGATTATGGTCTTCCGGCTTCATATCGTGCGCCAACTTGTATATGGAGATGAAGCCCTACTCTGGAGGCCTCTGGCTAACTGCATATTACAGCTTACATGCAAGCTGGGTTACGACCGAGAACTTCTCTTGATGAACCCTCATCAAATCGATTCATCCTTGCTGCCCACCTTTTACCAAGGGGTGATGAACGCCTGGCAAGCCCTGTCCTTTTCCCGTGAAATGGCAACATACAACATGGAAATGTTGATGAATGAGCCCCTATGCTACAACCCCTTCCTGGAAAACAGCTTGAATAATAGGGGACTCGTTCAACGCTTTGTTGATGCCAAGCTGCTGCGAGTGAAAGACCTCATGACAGAGTCTGGGAGCTACCGGCTGAGTGCTGCCGCTGTGGCACAAAAAACCGGAATAAAATCTGTCAGGATCATCTCTCGGTTCCTTCAAGGGATATCCACAACGTATCGTAATACCTGCGAGGAACTTGGCCCTTCCCCCGAGGAAACAGCGGGTGACTTCCCCAAACTCCTAGTCTTCAGCCCGCCACTTAATCTGTCCCCTGGCCTGAACAGCCCTGATGATACTGCATTATCCCTTCCCGCCTTTCCAAAGAAAACTTTGTACAACGCGTACGTTAAAATTTTATACGCAAAAACATTTTCTGGGCACCCGAGGCTTCGATGGCGGGATGTTTTACCCCCAATACCCCCCAATTGCCCCAATTGGCGAAGTTTTTATCTTTTGCCTACTCCAAAGTATGTTGGAGATATTCAATGGAAACTTGTACACTGGATTTTACCTTATAATGTTTTACTGAACCGGTTTTCTACTGCTAACTCTAATCTATGCCCTTTCTGTGCATCCATTGAAACCCTACCGCATATATACCTTGAGTGTGAACGATTGCAACCTCTTTTTACATTCCTTCAGGAACGCTTTGTGAAGCTTGGTTCCCTCTTCAATCACAATGTTTTTATTTATGGTGTTTTAGGACCGTCTTCCCTTAGAAATGTGGTTTTAATGAATTTTTTAATTGGCCAGGCCAAGTTTGCAATTTATAAATCCAGAAAGAAAAAAATGGGAAACGCTTCTGACTCGTCATATGATGTACTGCTCACCTTTAAGGCTCTTGTAAATGCAAGACTAAAGCTAGAGTACCGGTTTTTTAAAATGAACAAGAATTTAACATGTTTTAAAGAAAAGTGGGTTTTTAATGATGTCATATGCACACTTGATGATGATGATTTGATAATAATTTTTCCTTGAGATCATTTTTATTGTGCTTTGTTTCTTTATGACTGAACATTACTGATTTTTTGTACTCTTGTAATAAAAGGAAGAAACAGTCAGTCTCTCTCTCTCTCTCTTTCTCTCTTTCTCTCTTTTCTCTCTTTCTCTCTTTCTCTCTCTCTCTTCTCTCTTTCTCTCTCTTTCTCTCTTTCTCTCTTTCTCTCTTTCTCTCTTTCTCTCTCTTTCTCTCTTTCTCTTTCTCCTATTTATCATGCTAAGCAGAGACATTAATTTCCATAACGGAAAGGTAAATCCTGAAATTCTGAACCTCATACTGAATCTATATTTTTGACTATATAATGTAACACCAAAAACCGCTGTATTGTGAGATTTCTGTGTTTAATTGTTCTCCATCTCGCACACGATGTACACAGAGGTCCCATGTTACTCCGGATGAACATTCTGCAGGCCCCATCACTGCAGACCGGCCCAAATTGGTCCAGGGAGGTGAAACAAGGAGAATATCAGCTCAAGATGCAAAGGAGAATCTCAGCTCTCTGCAGGAGACAGAAACGTTCAGCCATGGTGAGGAGGAAGATAAGTCATGCTTGCTCATTCACACCTTTTCACCACCCTGTCGTGCTGTTGAATTAACACCAGGTGGGCTGACTCAGCCTGTCATCCTTCCGAGGTATGCAAAATGAGTACCAGCTTACTGGTAATGGGCACTGCATCAGCAGCACAGCCGCACTTCCGGAAAGTGATACAACCAGCAGCCACAGCAACATTATCAGGTTTAACCCTTCCTTACTCAAAATTGTGAATTTATCAATCTATTGTGAAGTTAATGGTTCTGTGTAATAAGAATTACATGAAGAAGAAGAAGAAGAAGAAGAAACAGAAGAGGAGGAATAATGTATCATTCAGCTAGGGTGGCCCATGAAATTATAACACAATTACAATTGTGTTAAAAAATTATTAATTTGTATAAATATAATGTATTATTTTGAGATTTTGTTATCGCAAGCTTTGATGTGAATACCATTTTGCCCATTTCGCACACATCAATAGAAAGACTGTTCGACTCATTTGTTGTGTTGAGAGATGGATTCAGTCGCCATTTTCATCGATACAATGAACGGTTTTTCCACAAGAATCTCTCGATAGATGATGTGTGGTTTTCTTTGCAAGATATATAGTAGTAACATCCTATGTTTACCATCCTGCAATGGAAAAAAGCTGCCATCATATTGTGGGTCATCCTGAAGGTTGGAATCCTACTATAATGGAGCAAAATGCCGATGTCACTAAAAACTCCAAAATTGACACGTGGCAGAAATATCGCCGCCTTCGGTGGTAGTCGGTATTACAGATAATCATCCTTTATCTTATGATATGTTGCGATCAATAAATTTTCTTTCAAAAATGACAAATTATAAAGTACATTTCCAACACTGTGCTGCCGCACATTGCGCACCAAAGGTAGGCCGAGAGGCGAGAAGGGTACTCCTGCCCGGAGTTGGGAGTACCCACTAGTTTTTAAAAAGTACCAAAAATTTTCTAACGGGTTGTATCCTCTTAAGTTTGTGTGCAAGATGTACTGATTTCATGTAATCCCAGAGGCCTTAAGTTTGAGTTCATGATATAGGTTTGCAAAAGGGATACTATCCATCTTGCATATGGCTTGACGAATAGCAACTCAAAGGGGTAATAACATATTTAACTAGAACGGCACTCAGTAGAGACGATATACCTCCACCAGGTGAACAGTTTACGTTTTGTATCCCAGAGTAGACCAGAAAATCACAATACAGAATCACATTTAATCAAAATCATCCGTCCACAACTTTTTGAGATATCCTGCGAAATATCGTTTTTGGCCCGATCTCCCAATGGTGATGGATCACTTAAAAAATTCTACCAACAGGATCCGAATCGAATACATACATAAAGGATGAACAAACAAGAAGTAATTGTAAGTATAGATTGTGAATGTATTGTGCAATTAATATGTATTTTTTGTTACAAAAAGGAATACAAAAGAACAGCGATATAATGGTACAATGCCCTCATATTTTGTTTGGACGCTTCCTCGTGCTTCACTGTAGATGTTGTTCATTGACTTTGATGCCATCCTCTTCTCCATTATCAAACAAACTGTCATGGGTCTATCAGTATGGAGCACGCATCTGTATCTCAGCTCATCCCAGTGTGGGCTACTGTTATCGTCACTCGTGCTAGATCAGTCCTGCTACACGGCAATTATGATGCAAAAGGGGAGTGCTTGGAAATGGGGTCATTTGCGGTAGAAGAGATCATGGTTGAGTATGGATGGGGGTGACTTGCATTATAATTTAAGACACTAAATAGTCTACATCACATGACTGACACTGTGTCTGTTTGTAGCATTTGTATGGGCCATTTGGCCACGCCAGCAACTCGAAGCCAACCTCTAAACTAAAGGATACTGAGATAATTTTTATGCTTCCGCTGATGAATTTGCCAGAGACATTACGTTTTCAGGTTGTCTGTCCGCCTGTCCATCCGTCCATGTGTGCATCCGTCCGTGCATCCATGCGTCCATCCGTGATAGATTTTTGTTACCACAATAACTTAAGCACGGTTTAAGGGATCCAAGTCAAACTTGGTACAAGTACAGTCGGACCCCACTGTTCGCGGGGGATACGTTCCTGGAAAGTCCACCAATAGTGAAACCCGCGAATAGGGGAGCATTGTTTCAATCGAAAATGGGGAGATAGGTTCCCAAGTCGCGAAAATCCGCGATTAGAGAGGAACAAACCGTGAATGGCAAGTCAAAACCTGTGAATGATAAGGCAAACCCCGAGAATGTCGACGATAATCTGCAACGGTCAATGAAATCTTGGAAATAGTGAGACAAACCCGCAAAGGTCGATGAAAATCCACGAAGGTCGATGAAAATCCCGTGAGTGTATGCCGCGGCATTGTTTCAATGGGGAAAAGGGGGATACGTTATAGGTTCCCAGCGGTTCCTGATTCATAGATGAAAATTTTTAAAGTTTAAAATGTTTTCGACCACAAATGCACATGATTACAGTTTCATTAAAAAATGCCTACAAATAAATAAAAAAAACATAGGGGTAATATCCCTGGCGCTCACCTGGTCGAATAAACAGTATACTGCACTGACTAAAGGTATTTTAAACCAATTTCAATGGTTGCGGGAAGCCAGGGCAACATGTAGAATCATACTAACATAATCATAAGACTTTAAACAAACAAACAAAAAAATACCTATTTTGGGGGGCAACCCCGCCCACCGTGTACCTCCTCAGACCCCAATTTTTCCATTACCTTGAACAAACATTGGTAAATCGCGGATGATGAAGGTTGTGGTGAAATTTCATCAAAATTATGTGTGTAGGTTCTGAGAAAAAGCAAATACCTATTTTGGGGGGCAACCCCCCCCCCCCCCCCCCCGTAGATCACCAAAGGGGCAGATTTTTTTTAATGCCATGAACAACCTTTGGTACATCACGGGTGATGAAGATTGTGGTAAAGTTTCATCGAAATAGAGTGTAGTTTCAGAGGAAAAAGGAAATTCCTATTTTGGGGGGGGGGGGGGGGGGGGGGGTCAAACCTAGATCCACTTTGATCCCCAGTAGACTCCCTTAAACCCCGATATTTTTAATGCCGTAAACAAACTTTAGACACAACACAACAAATATCATTTGTGCAAAATTTGGTCGCAATCCCATCAGCGTTTTTGGAGAAGAAGTTTCAGGTGTTGACAGACGGACGACGCGCCATCGCATAAGTTCCCCTGAACTCTGTTCCAGGTGAGCTAAAAACATAGGGTAATACCCCTGGCGCTCACCTGGTGGAATAAACAGTGTACTGCATCGACTAAGGGTATTTAAAACCAATTTCAATGGTTGCTAGAAGACAGGGCAGCATGTAGAATCATACTAACATAATCATAAGACTTTAAGAAAACAAAAAAAAACTATTATGGGGGGAAACCCCCCTCCCCAACCCCCATATACCTCCTAAGACCCCAATTTTTCTCATGCCTTGAACAAACATTGGTACATCATGGGTGATTAAGGTTGTGGTGACGTTTCATCGGAATTGCATGTGTAGTTTGAGAAGAAAGCAAATACCTATTTTGGGGGGCAACCCCCCCACCCCCCATAGACCCCTAAAGGGGCAAATTTTTTAAATGCCGTGAAAAAGGCTTTGGTACAGCATGGGTGGTGAAGGTTGTGGTCAAGTTTCATCAAAATTGTGTGTGTAGCTTCAGAAAATAAAGCAAATACCTATTTTGGGGGGGGTCAAACCTGGACCCACTTTGATCCTCCCCCCCCCCCCCCCCCCCCCCATAGACCCCTTAGACTTTGATTTTCTTCGTGCCATGAACAAACTTCGGTACATCACGGGTGTTGAATGTTGTTGTCAAGTTTCATCGAAATTGTGTGTGTAGTTTCAGATTAAAAAGGAAATTCCTATTTTGGGGGGTCAAACCTGGATCCACTTTGACCCCGGTAAACCCCTTTAATCCCCGATTTTTTTTAATGCCGCGAACAAACTTTAGTTACAACACAACAAATATCATTTGTGCCAAATTTGGTCGCAATCCCATCAGCGGTTTCGGAGAAGAAGTTTCAAGTGTTTACGGACTGACGGACGGACTGAAAGATGGACAATGCGCCATCGCATAAGCTACCCTGAACTTCGTTCCAGGTGAGCTAAAAAACCGCGAATTCGCGAGACATTTTCCGCGAATAGAGAAACATGTCGCATTTTATCAACCGTGAATACGCGGCTTCCGTGAATAGCGGAACCGCGAATAGCGGGGTCCGATAATGATGCCAAGATTAACTGATTAGATTATGGGGTCAAGAGGTCAAAGGTAAAAAGGTCCAAGGTCCTGTTAGGTGAACCGCTAACTTGTGAACCAGTGATGGGATTTGGACCAAACGTGGGATAAGTATGCACAGTATTATGATGAAAAGACAAACTGATTAGATTTTGGCATCAATAAGTCAAAGGTCAGCAGTCATGTCAGGTAAAAATGTGATACCTCAGAACAGCTGAAGGGCTTTAAATCAAACTTGGTACAAGTATGTATAATTATGTAAATAATGTGGGTGGAGGCATATCGGTCAGAAGAGTGCCATTCTAGTTACTTCTGCAGTAAAGTATAAAGGAAGGTCAGCTTGACTTCCATACCGAAACACAGTGTTGTCTTTCTTTCTCAGTATCAACAGCAAGATTCACTGCTTTGTTAAACTATTGCTCTCAATCTAAGTCTGGGTTCTGGTGTTCAAAATACATTTTAGCAATTCTGTATGAAGTATGAATATACTTTTTCACTGCAACTTCGCTCGTGGATGTTATGGATACGTTACGACTGACAATTCCAACAATCCAGTGATGGCTAAGTACCGAATGAGATACACCAGTGTTATTGTACCGTGTACGCAGATGCACCTCAGGGTCGGAATGACCAGACTGCCAAGAATGTGCTTTCTGGTCAAGACGTCACAACATCGCGTTCCTCGGGTCGCCCTACAGAGACGGCTGGGCGGAGTGGACTAAATAATAACTGCAGGTACTTGTAATTCCATCCATTCTTTTGTTGAAGTATGAACACTATGGGCGTTACTGTGGTTAAAGATGCCATAGAGACTTTCGAAAAAAAAAAAAACTTTGGCCACTGCTGTCTGGTACTCTAGGCAAATATCAGCCATAGCTACACCCAGAGAAGAGATTCTATGGACATTACATGAATGATTCCAACGAACAACAGACAACGTGTAAATTATCTTTTGTTGAAGTTGATTTGTTTTTATTTCCTTCCAGGCACCTACATTTTTCAGCTTTTTGGTTAATGTTTTTGGTTATGTTGAGGATTTGGGAAGTTCGTCCAAGAACCGTCCGTCCATCGTGCAAGTGTGTTGATCTGTAGGGCTACAAAAGGATTTGTCAAAAGACGCATGAGCCAACGATGAATGTACAGTTGAGCCTACTTGTCTCTATGTGTCCATTCCAGGCATGATCTTGATGATCCAAGGACTCCCTCTGAGTGCCATTTGCTCACCATGATGCACGCGTCGAGACAGCATCGGAACAGACAAAGCAGTGAAGGCAGAACAGGTGGTTCAGCTGATGAGGTACTTGAGTGAAGACTCAAACTTATATCAGTAGACCCTATAAAATTGTACTCAAAGGAGAGGTCATCAACATTGACCCAACTTCCTACAAATTTGTTTTGGACCGTGAGTGGTTATTTTGATCATCTCGTAATGCTGCATTGCTTGACGCCCAACTGTGTATCGGTTAAAATTATACAAGCCAGGGTAGTTGGGTAGATTATTACAAGAGTAGAAAGAACAAATACATTTAGTCTCATATGTGGAATCATCTTTCAGGCCTCTCGATCACCAAGACCACTAGGGCGACGCCGGCGTGTCAAGTCGCTCGATCGTCGCACCTCTGAAGCTCTCATGATGGTAACTTAGATCCACAAGATCTATTTGTTCGATACATTTGCTTTTTTGGGGGAACCTCACTTTTAAAATCCTCGTAGATAAAAGCTCCAGTGATGAAAAATCCATAAACGGGTAAGGACGGTGTAGGGGGGCTCATATGTTATGCTAGGAGAAACCAGGGGGTTCTGGTGTCTCCTAACAGCCTGACGAACTGAACTTCAAGAAAGGCTGGCTCTTGAATCTGGATAATAATGGGCAGGTAAGCACACGCTCATCGCATCACCTTTTGGGAGTCATTGCTGCGTTGATCCAGTGGTGTTACCCTTCTAGATGTCCTCCAATCGCTTGACGTTTGAGCCTGTTTAGGCGCACAAAAGAGGAGCAGTTGTTATGTTCATCGGGGTCAAATCCTTGCTCATCACGTTTCACTTCACAAGCAACAGCTAACCCCACGTGGATTTGCGATTCATATTATATCCTGTAAATATCAATATTTTTGAACTGCTTGCGTTAAGCCTCGGCTTTGTTTTCAACTGACGGAGTTTTATCGCTCACTCAAATGTCACAGCTGCATGACCTGAGCTCATGATCTCAATTTAAACCGCAACACTGACCTCACCTATCCGATTTGCTCTGAGGCTCAAATTATATCCAGGGTTTGGCCCGAGTGTTCCCATCTGTATCCCTAGGTCACGATGTTGGCCTCTCAGGTTTAAATCCCATATGCCGTATGTACGTGTTCGTCCATTGTCTACTAATATTCTTGTAATTAAGGTTAAGGGACACTAACGTACAACTGACGAAATTGTCTACTAATGTAACCCATTGTTGTTTTGCTCTTTGTTGTCAGTGGAAAAAATACTGGTTCGTCTTGGCTCGCCACGGCTTGCGCTTCTACAGAGACTCGGTTGCAGAAGAGGTAAGAGACATAGTGAAAATGGAAGTTGTTCAGATGAGGTCCGTTGCTGAAGGTCTGTTGCTTGGACAAGATAAGAGAGCATGGACCATATTGTTCAATGGCAAGGACATCTGTTCTACGACATTGTACAATCTAGATCCTGGGCTATTTTAATTTATTAGTAAAGTAATAGCTTGGAACACTATAGGGGTGTGTGTTCTGTTACCAAGCAGCTCATTTGATTCAAAGTGCTCAAGCGAGCACTGCTATGGACCGGAGTGCTCCGCACTGTTTAACAACATGGCGTTCTTCAATGTAAACAATGCTGGTGTTGATGTGATCAAGGAGGTCTTATAATAAACCTGGAGGTTGGGAAGTGAAGCCAGCGGAAGTGCTCTGGGTGGCCATATTGGCGTGCCGACCATTTTTAAAGCAAACAACAGGAAGATTAGAGACAGATTGCTCTCAGAGATTGTTTTCATGGAAAAATGTCGGATCTCGAGTTATTTTCTCCCCAATTGTGAGAGACTTCGTGGGGATTCATCCAGCATCAAGATGCTTGGTCATGGGACCAGGTAAAGGTGCAGTTAAGGGGAAAATCACATCCAACATAGCACAGGAAACCAACATGGTTACAAGTGAGTACTTACACGAGTAATCTTGCCATTATAGACACTAGATTGTGATCCACCATAAACTATTGATGATACATGTTATTATTTACTGATGAGAGAACAAGATCAGCTTGCTGTACTTTTTCCTGATGCGCTCCTCACCTTGCGGTTCCATTCATTGTTCGATGAATGGAACCACATTGCGAGCAGGAGGAGGGGTTGAGGGGGGAGCAGGAGGAGGGGTGAGTGGGGAGCAGGAGGAGGGGTCATTGGGGAGCAGGAGGAGGGGTGAGTGGGAAGAAGGAAGTGTGGTGAGGAGTGAGCAGGAGGAGGGGTGAGGAGGAAGCAGGAGGAGGGGTGAGGGGAAGCAGGAGGAGGGGTGAATGGCGAGCAGAAGAAGGGGGGAGCAGGAGGAGGAGTGAGGGGGAAGCAGGAGGAGGGGTGAGGGGAAGCAGGAGGAGGGGTGAGGGAAGAGCAGGAGGAGGGGTGAATGGCGAGCAGAAGGAGGGGGTGAGCGGGAGATGGAGGGCAGGGAGGAGGAATCAGGAGGAGGTGTGAGCGGGGAGCAGGAGGCCAGGGAGGGGAGCAGGAGGAGGGGCAAGGAGGGAGCAGGAGTATGAGGATGGAATAGGAGGGTGGGGAAGGAGGAGGAGGTGGCAGAGCAGGAGGAAGGAGCAGCGGTGTTCCATGATTACCAATAAGCTTTTAGAGAACTCGATCGCCAATTGGCTTCATCACTCAAGCTATCTATCACTCCAATAAAACGGTTGGTAAGGATTGGTAAGCGAGAGCAACCGGATTGGTAATGGAACATACCCCAGGAGGATGGGGTGGCTGAGTTATACTTTGCGATGTTAACGTTCCCAAGATGTAGGGACCCTGTCCTGTTCTCCTCAGGCACCATTGTTAATCCGGGCCTCATGATTCATCATCATCGACTTTTTTCATCAAACATACTGATGGAAACACGATGTTGAGCTCTTACCAGAGGCGTTCATGCAACCGAATGCTGAACACTGAGGCATTGTGATTTATCCGAGGAAAATCGCAAGAACTCGCAGTAGAATTTGAAAAATGCAAGAATTTCAGGAATTAAACTTGAATCAACTGTCAGAAATATCGGCAGGGTAAGATGGCCGCCGGAGCACTTCAAATGGGCTTCACTCGCGCTAATAGAGATACGCAGCGCATTGTGCACCTCCAGGTTTTACATGAAACACCGTAATTGTGGTACTCGAACAAATGCTGTCCAGGCCGTCATTTTCAGTTTCAGTCAATAATCTTGTGACAATAATTTCACCAAACGAATTTCTCGTGTTAGCAGCGGTTGCACAAAATGCAACAGGAAGAGGAAAAGAAAGACAAAGAAATGAGGAATCAGAAGGATAGAAGTAACAATAAAAGTATGAAATGCACATTTCAATATCGTGTTTGTGTTTGGCTGTCTGTCTGTTTGTATGTTAATCGACCGCCTACAGGCGACAATTTTAAACCGATCTTTACTAAAATTCACCAAATGACAGAGTTGGCCATAAATAATAAGCGAGAAGACTATTAAATTTGATGTCAAAAGGTCAACATAGGCCAAATGTCAACAACTTTGTCAAATTTCTAAAATCCTCAATTTTCATCCGATTGACTTGAAATTTGAAGAGGATTTACATATCAGGTCAATAAATTCAACCACCAATTATCTTCGAGGTCAACATCGGTCAAAAGGTCAACATAGGCCAAATGTCAACAACTTTGTCAAATTTCTAAAATCCTCAATTTTCATCCGATTGACTTGAAATTTGAAGAGGATTTACATATCAGGTCAATAAATTCAACCATCAATTATCTTCGAGGTCAACATCGGTCAAAAGGTCAACATAGGCCAAATGTCAACAACTTTGTCGAATTTGTAAAATCCTCAATTTTCAAAAAAAAGAAATTAATAATTCACAGACAATTTTTTGATTTGAAATTTTAAGAGGATTTACATTTCAGGTCACTGAATTCAACCACCAATTATTTTTGAGGTCAACATAGGCCAATAGGTCGACATAGGCCAAAGGTCACCAACTTATTTTGGGGATTTTACATGTATCGTGCTATGCACAACATATTTATTGTTTTGTTTGTTTTTTTGTTTGTTTTTTCTTGGACACAATCTCACCTCATGGAAGAGCAATGTGATAGACGGTAAAAAGGCAATCCGCTGGTAGGGCAGTGGGGCAACATGTGTATACAACAAGCAATGGAATGATTGGACAGTAAGAAATGAGAGTAGGGCAGGAAACACTTCAGGGTTAACGTGTAGAAAAGATCACGGGTGGGGATGGGGGATGGCACGAGATGATGGAGTACCACCAACTTGAAGACCTGAAGAATAGAGTGCGACTCAACAGCTTCAGGAAGGCGGTTACACAAACGGAAAGAAAGAGGCACAAAAGAGTGTAGGTTTGCAGTAAGCCTGTATTTGGGGATTTTAAACAGGAGGGGATGCCTGGAAGAATGCTGGCATCCTGGAGGATCTTGGAAAGTTCAGAGTGCTAAGAGAACAGAGTGAGAATGACCGAGTGAGCAGGTGGTAAAAACAAATCGAGGCCACGAACTAGTCTGCGATGTGAGAGAAACGGGCCTTGTGTTTTGTCCTCAACATGGGTGTTGCCAACAATGTTGCGAGCTTTAGATTCCACAGAATCCCGGAGAGACAGATGCAATGCTGGGAGCACCGACCTACAGGGGAGTATGTACTGCTTTTTCTGCTTTTTCAAGGAACGACTTGGAACGTTAGAGGATACCCAGTCTGCTGCTGGCTTTGGAGGCCAGCTTTGCTATATGGTCAACCCAGGCATGGATAGGACTGATGATGAAGCCGAAAGTTACAGTGGTTGACAATGAAAATAGATAGGTGGATTCGTTTGACGATCCTTCTAGATCTAGAGTGACAGGGTGAGACTGTGAGATTTGCCAGGATTGACAAACCAGCATCTAATAAATTAAAGATCAACAGAGAGTAAGGTATAATTTTCTGCCTGCCAGTTGGGATGAGGTATTCCATGACACAATGTGGAGTCATCTACAAAATACAATAAATGAGTGAACAGGATATCTCAAAAAGTTGTGCATGGATTCGGCCGAAACTTGGTGGACAAGTTGGGTGTGTGACGAGGAAGAATTGATTCAATTTTGATGAAGATTCGAATCCAGATCTGAATGAGAGAATTTTCAAATGATTCTATACACCATTGCGAGATAGAACCAAAAACGATATATAGCATGATATCTCAAAGAGTTGTGGACGGATTATGACAAAATTTGGTGGATGAGTTGGGTAGGTGATTAGAACAAGCCGATGAGATTTTGTTTAAGATCCGGATCCAGATCCGGCCTACCAGTGGGTACAGAACGTAAACTGTTGAGCCTGGCGGAGGTATGCGCTCTACCAAGTGCCATGCTAGTTAAAAGGTGAAGTTAGATGTTCTCCAACCATATTATATCATTCTCCAATCCCTATCTGAAATGTCTTCTATCTTCATTAACCCACCACCCCACGCCCACAAGCACCACCATAACTTTTCTTCTTCACCTTTCAGCTTGCTATATCTCCTCTTCTGTTCGCTCATCCTCTGGTTGAGTTCACTTGTTGTCCTCCTGCCCCACTGTCGGTGCATTGCCCTCTACCTTCCGTCACCCATGTCTTCCACGACCACAGATTTAGTATTCATATTTAATAAAATTGTTTAGAAAAACAGATAAACCTAAGCCTGCCATGCCGTGACCTTCGTAACCTTCTGACCTTTACACAGACTGCCATTCACGAGGGAGAAGTAGACCTCGGGGGATTAATTGCAACCAGAAGCGTAGAGGGAGCACAACGAAACTATACTTTCCAAGTACAGGTATGTACGTATGTAGGTACCAAAGTTGAGGAACTCTGAGCCACACACACAAATTATTTCAGAACTTCTTCAAGTTATGGGTTTTATTTCACTTCAAAGTCCCCTTGTTGTGTGTGTGTTTTTTTGAGGAAGCAAAATAATAACTCTTGGTCTGCAGGCAGGTGCCTGTTGTAATTCCAGGTAAACACGTCTACAATCATATTTTAAGATATTTCCATGTAATTTGCATGCTAGATATGTAGCATGATGTCATGGTCACAGTTCCTCTGTGAGGACATGTTTCTCAAATGGGCGTGCGCGGATAGGTAAACTCTGTATCCTCAAAAGGTGATTATTACAAAACCTTTACACATATTTTGCAGATTCTAAGCAAATGAAGGTGCTTTTTATGTTGAATGATAACATTTACAAAGTATGCTCATGAAGCTCATTTCCCTTTATCTAAGTGGATATATTAAGAATCGAAAATGAAACGCAACCGCAACCTTTCTTGAACTACTGTGGGTATCTTGTTCCGAGAATCGTTTTAACGCCCCTCGTATAGTTGTTTTAGTTTTTTAGCAAACTCAAGACCTGAAGATCTTAAGGCTTAAAACCTTAACTGTTAAACCAATACCAGGCTTTATTATCAATGAAGAATACAATCCGAATATTGCTTTTTCCTATAAATCTATTAAATGTCCTTTCAATATTGTCAGTTTGCAGAAACTACGATTGTCCACATGTGACCACTTTGAATGAAAGTGGGATTAATTTTCCTAATTGTTGAACACATTTTCAATTGTGAATTGCAGTTTTGCAATTTTTGTAAAAGTTTTTGTAAAATTTTTACAAAGCCTCTAAGTTTTTGTAAAATTAAAATTGTACAGTTTATCGTTGGCTAGATTCAGCAATCGATCAAAATCTGTCCTTTTAGCGTCATTCTTCACTGTCATCTTCATATCTGTGTTTGCTTGGCATTTATGCCATTTTATGCCATTTTGTCTTCTCATGAATTCCATCGTGACGGAATCACCATGTGCACTCTAATTTTGAACATATAAGGTAATTATCTTGAATGCGAAGAAGAGCAGAGAGAATTCAATTATATGTATTGAACCAGAACTGTCACATGGCTACAGACGAGTACTACTGTCAGTGAGGCTTACCCCGGTTAACAAAATTTGTTACCTAGAATAGTCTTGTGACGGAATCACATTATGTGGACATGGTAAACAGACTAATGAGATTTGATATAAAAACTCTGCTCTGTTAGTGAACACAAGGTCTAGAAAAAAAAATTCGGACGTCAACAATAGTACTGCTTTCCTATCGCAGTCTTATTGGTAATGCAATGCAGAAACTGCAAACTATAGGTGGCAGACCAGGTAATGTGACGGAATCACACGTAATGTGACGGGATCACAAGTGCACTTGTGACATGTTAACACAGCTGAAATGACAAAGTATCCAAAATAGGATTGGAAATCTTAGTAGAGAAAGTTGTGGATATACAGAACTCGGATGGAGGAACAAATAATAAGCAATTAAACAAATTAACAAATTTATTTTAATTTCATCATTGAACATGTAACGGTTATTATTAAGCTACTCTGACCGCTAGGCCTAGTTATCTCCTTGATACACAACAACACACAACATGCATTTTAAAGGCCATTTTCCCTACTAGAGCGGGGGTTAGCCAAGCCAAATATCCTTGATACAAAACGAAATTAAAAGTTAGCTTTTCTTTTTGTTTATAGCCAAAACCTACGAGATATATGGCACAATAAAATCAGCACAAGGAGTATAAATTAATGGATTTAATTTTTTACACGTGGGTGACGATTTTCATGGAATTCATGTTCTGCCAAAACATCCAGGTTTGTTTATTTATTTAATTAATTTTGTTGTGAGCAGTGAACAGTGTCATGTCATGTGATCCGAGCTAAATGTCGGCCGTAATATTGTCCTGTCCGTAGCTAGTGAAGACCAGCCTTGGATGAATAGCCGAACGGTCCTTAATTCCGAGGCGAGTAACCAAAATTGGCAGTTGGTCTGTCGCGTGCGGGATGAAGGAAACAAAGCGCTTACCTGAGCAGAGCTCACGGGTTTAATCCGAAACCACAAATAAGTAAACACGACAGTAAATTCAACAAATATTTTAATGGAAATAAATGCAAGATGAAATATAAGTTGTTGTAAAAAAACGAATTCCCTACTTTGAGGATCCTCCACTCAAACTCAAAAACACACAGGGGATTGATAAAACAAAAATATAATGTCCATTTCGTGCCGGCACTTAACTGTGGCCTCAAAATGACACCTTTTTGAGGAGGTTTGTGGCCGTTGAAGCTCGATGCTCAAAGCCTCCTTCGCTAGAAGGTCAAAATGGCGGCAACGTCACGCCTCGAAGGTTCTCGCTATCAAGCCTGTGGTAAGCTCGCGAGGACTGCCTCCTTCCTCCCCCACTGCCTGGATGAACACAACGTGGCCTTCAGCTCCCTGGTGAGTCCAACAATCGAAACCTCTCTCAATAGCTGCCGACGCCGCCAAGAGCTCCTCGCCCTCCGAAATGCGC
This sequence comes from Myxine glutinosa, assembly GCF_964187855.1. Classification (NCBI taxonomy): domain Eukaryota; kingdom Metazoa; phylum Chordata; class Myxini; order Myxiniformes; family Myxinidae; genus Myxine; species Myxine glutinosa. The sequence continues at coordinate 22,255,203 of NC_136270.1, read as the reverse complement.
ACCAAACTCAGTCAGCATTGAGTCGAAAAGATGACGTTGCTTTCTTGTCCAAAACGAAAGAGAGCGACTCTTCTTCCTTCCAAATGGGTTTGGGATGGAGATGTCAAAAATGAAAATGGCATCTTCCATCATTAAGCTGGCAAGCTGGAAGCAACGATTCTCATTTATTGCCACTTCTCATGCAATTCAAATGCTCTAATGGCAGCGAGGTGCTCCATTTGAAACTGTTTGGGCCATATATGTAGCTTTTTGATGCCCATGCTCCGTTATAAAAATTTGTGTTGGTGTCAAAGCCAGTGACCAATTTCAAATCAATAGTTGAATTAAAATTGCCAACCATTGTCCTAGCATCTTTACTATAATTCACAAACCGGTGTTTGTTTGTGTGTTTATGTTTGATTATCGCGTTACTTCTCCTACAGTTCTGGGCCGATTACATCCAGACATGCTACATAGGATGAGCATGATCCCAATTCGTGCAAAGAGGTGTTTTATCTTTTCCAGTGGTCTTGGGTGGGGATTAGGGTGACACAAATTCTCTTTGTAAATGTGTATCGTGTAGCGCCACCTCCAGGTGGGAGAGGGTATTAAAAGTCCCACCCTTTACAGTACAGTGTTCCTGAACCCAGGGTATACAGTGCAGTGAGGTGTTTTGAACTATAAGCAGTCGGCATGTTTTTTCTTTATGCACGTAATCCGGGTTATATATATATATTTGGAGCGATTGAGGCAGCTGTCAGTTGCCTATACACCACCCGAATAAAGACGTGTACCAGAAGAGCTGTTGCATGCTTGGAACAAGATTGCCCATAGGGCGCGGGTACTATACTCGTTTATAAATGCTTGGATAATCTTTTTTAATGGAGAGACAACATCGTTGAGGAGCGCAGCACAAAAGTGAGGTTATAGTAAACACATGAGCACACCATAGCTTATGAGTCTAAGCACAGCTTTAGTCGATGGGCAGTTAGGTCTATTTCTGTATATTGCTCTTGTGTAGTTATTTGGTATTTGAAATCCCAAAGTGTTAAAAAAAATTATTGCCACATGAGAAACTGTACTGCATTCTCATTGGCCATCACCCAAGGGACACATTTGCATATTGGGTTAGTTCCTATATTATTTAACTTCCTGGAGATTTTTTTGCACCTTATTTAGATATGTTGCTGTTTTGGGGATTTCAGAAGAAAAAAAACGTTTAAGGGGTCACATAAAGGTACCGGGGTGAATGTGAGGTGGGCTGTTCATTTTGAAGGTTGTTTGTAGCTTATTCTTTCATTGTATGGTACAAATTCGCTGACTTCGCACATGTGTGCTGTTCTATGCGATGTATGTATACAATTGAAGAATTCTGTGAAAAGAAATCCCAAGAACTTTAAAATGAACAATTTTATACACCTGGTGTTTCTTTTTCAATGATGTAATAGAGGAGGCTAAAAGGATGTTGTGCTTTTTTCAAGATACGTTTGGGCCTAGATATTGACCATATTTCAAATTCCGCATTTGGTTCAAGTGTAGGTTTCACCTCCTCGCCTTATTGGAACCACTCCTGGTCTTCAACCACCAAAGCAATTGCTATAGGTGTTTATCAGTCGTGAACCTCATCAAGTGGCATCAGGCCCTTTATTAGTCCCCTACTGGTGTACACCGGAGGGGACTATAGGTTTGCACGCCGTCCCTCCGTCTGTCCGTCCGTCAGTCCGTCAGTCCGTCAGTCCATCAGTCCGTCAGTCTGTCAGTCCGTCACGCAAATAACAGTTTTCCGGACTTTTTTTCTGAACTCTTAATGCTAATGATTTCAAACTCGGTACATGGTTTCCTCATGATAAGGTACAGATCAAATTCGAACTTCACGACGTTTCGATCATTTTTGACAAAGTTATGGCACTTTGAACTTTGGGAATTCTGATAATTCTGATGATCCTTAACTTAGTGCCATTTTAAGTTTTAATTTCCTTTAAAAACCATTTTCTCTGCAATAATAGGACCGATTGAGATCAAATTTTCACCGTAGGGGGGACTCGGTCTGTAGAATATTTTAATGGTAATTATGACATCGCAGGTCACGTGGTTCGGCCGCCATATTGTTTTTCGTGTAAACACGAACACCCCTTTTTCTCTGCAACGGCTGAACAGATCGAGGCCAAACTTTGCAGGCAGAATCGCATACCCATGACGAACAAAAAAGTCAGCGAGGATGACGTCATGCGTCACACAGTTTCAGAGTTATGTCGTTTTTAAGCATTAACCTTTAAAACCGAGCTCCTCCCTCATTTTTGATCCAATCGAGGGGAAACTTCAAAGATCTGTTCAGCATGTCAGTCTACTAAAATGTCGTTTTGGAATTTGCGATGGGGCATGTGGTTTGGCAGATCTGGTTAATTAAACGAAAATATTTTTTAAAAATGGATATCTCTTGAATCACTAGTACCTCAGACCATGAGTTGGTAATTATATAATTCACACAGTGCAATACGTGCAGGCTGCTCCACGGAGCGACCTTGCGGGCTTATCAACGAGGCGAGGCGTGACACACATGTGTCTCAACATACCTCAGATCAAGTTTGAAAACCAGCATCAACCGTGCATAAATTTGCATATTCGATCATTTTTGACAAAGTTATGGCACTTTGAACTTTGGTAGGGGACATGTATTGCAGCGCAATACTCAGAATGCTTGTTTATTCTTAATTCAACACCTTGAGGAATTGTCCACAGTTTGAACTCGGTATTTTGCAGACTCATTCTGGATCATTCACCTTCGCTGCTGTGACAATTGGAATCCGGCAGAGCTGGCTTGAAGCTCTGGACAAAGCCATCTGTTCTGCGGCCTCCCCAGTAGATTTAACCAGGTAAGAATTGCATATCTATATAAATAAAGGAGTGTCTGTGTGTGTGTGTGTGTGTGTGTGTGTGTGTGTGTGTGTGTGTGTGTGTGTGTGTGTGTGTCTGTCTGTCTGGTTGTCCGCTTATAACTCAAGAACTACACATCGGAGAAAAGTGTTAGACACAGATTCGGAATCAGCATAAAATTCCGGTGGTTATAGGCTACTTTTTATTTTAATATCAATGGTTTAAAAAACCGGGCCAGCTGCAATTCCATGGTGTAGTTTGTGGCGGCGCTATTGCCCCTTTCCGATCCCATGACGCATTGCGGTTCCGATTCGCGATAAGGTCTATGCGCTATCACCGACACTTTTCCACCTTTTCCATACCGTTTAATCAGATTTACCTTATCGCTCATCGTAACCACATTACGCTTGGAAACACTAGCATTATCCTTCTTCGGACCCATGGCTAACACAGACACAGTAAAGGAATACTGTACGTTGCCTCTGTTTTGAATGAGAATCAGCAGTTGCGCGTACGTACAGTATACTGTACATACATATTTATATATTTTTAATGTGCTTTTTATTGTATTTTAAATTGTTTTTTTAGCTTCTTTTATTGTTAATTTATGTACTATTTTATTTATTTTAAATATATTTTTAAGGAAAACAAATGTTTTCACGTCCGTAGGAGTGACGTAATGTCACACATAATGACGTTCGCTGCCCGGTCATGAAAGAAATTATGATTCTCTTGCCAAAGTGACATGAAGATCAGGCAGTAAACATCCAAACTGAGTTTCTCAACAGTCGTCAGCCTCAAGGACTCCCAACACACAGGTTGATTCTCAAGGTGGGAGCCCCAATCATGCTTCTAAGGAATCGTGATCCACCAAAGCTGTGTAATGGAACACGATTGACAATCCAGCAAATGATGCCGCATGTCCTAGAGGCAACATTCCTCTCAGGACAATACAGAGGAGAGAAGTATTCATTCCAAGGATACCACTTATTCCACCTGACCTTCCATTCTCCTTCAAGAGGCTTCAGTTCCCCATCAGGCTATGTTTTGCTATGTCCATCAACAGGGCGCAGGGGCAATCAATGAAGGTTGTAGGCCTGAACGTCACAGAACAAGTGTCTGCCCATGGCCAGCTGTACGTGGGCTGCTCGAGGGTTGGAAAACCAAGCAATCTTTATGTCTTGGCACCAAGTAAGAAAACCAGAAATGTTGTATACCCAGAGGTTTTGAGAAATTGAAAATTGAAAAAACGTCATGTAGGAAATGTACTGTGATATTGCTCTAAAATATACATGTTCTTTTCATCATATATTTGTATTATTCTTATTCAACCGGGCGAAGCCGGGTACCTCAGCTAGTTTTACATAAACAGTGCTTCAAATGTACAGTTTCCTTGGTGCAATTGTATTTCTCAGAACTCTGCTTAAGATAAACGTCAATGAACAATGAAAAGATGGCATAGGAAAAGGCCATTTGGCCCATCCCACCCATGCTGCACCACACTCCAAGCATCCCTGGAGTCTCAGCTCAATGTGCACACAACCACTGTTTATCACACAGCATAGTCTACCATGCCACTTATACCTATATATGTTTTCATCGCACACACATTTTGCCCATGTACCAATCCAACTGCCTTTTATACCTGTCCACTGTCGTTAGCTCTACCAACCTCCTTAGATTAATCATTCCATGTATTAAGAGTTTAGTATTACTACTTTAATAGCATTAGTTATCTCCACCTTCTTGTGGTGTTGGCCAAACAAAACTTTTGGCACAAGTCCTTCACAAACAAGCTGGCCAGGCATGAAGGTGATTTGGGCAGGTATTTGTAATTTGTTCATGGTGCCTGCGATTACTCACATACTCTTTGTGAAAGACACCATGGGACGTTTAACGTCCACCAAGCAATGTTAGCATACAGGACATCCGGCTTAACATCCTTCCAAGGGATGGCGCACCTGCCAGCGAAGCACCAATTCAATGGTTCATAGTCAAGTCAGGAATCTAACCAAAGACTTTAACAAATTGACACCCACACCTCAGCACCATCCCATCGGACAGTCCATACATTATAAAAAGTTTTACTCTCTTTTGTGTGTGTTTTTGTATCACCTGTAGCGTTTCTTGTGATATATATTATCATGCTGGAATCAAGTGCATTTGGATAAGATTAACCATTTTCATCACCAGGGGGAAGAAGTTCCTCTATTTAACATAAATTACATCCTTTTTGCGAGCTCTCATTTAGATATCTTTACAAATCCAAATAAATCAACCGGTACGGTACAACACAGCTCGGACACCATGTCTGGAAAAGAATCGCACGTGTTATTGATTCTCTGCTTAAAAATAAATATATTCACAAAATACATTATGGCACATCCTGTTGTTGAATCATCCTTCATTTGCTTACCGGAATCATTTTTTCACAGAAATCCCGCCACGAAATATTCTCAAAAAAGATGCAGTTTGTACATAACAGGTATTTGGGTCCTAACTCTTGAGAAGCAAGGTGATAAGGGCTTTCTACCTTGTTGTGTCACCCTACAGTGGCAAAGGCATGTCGTTTATCCAGTACAACCATTAATGTTGTTAAAATGTGACATGGTGCCGCAGGTTCAATGACATCCTCAATTATTGATCTCCTGGAACATTCAGTGAAAATGATGCAATGCTGTGTTCCATCGGTCGACGTAAAGCACGTATGGACACGCAAGAGTCAAACAAATCTGTAGCCTTAAAAAAAAAAAAAAACATCTCAACACCTGCATCCAACAACACATTTCAAAAAAAAAAAAAAAAACCTATTAAGTGATCATTTTATTTTTCCATTCGGACCGTTATCTATCTATAATTCCAGTAATCTCTGTGTGTTTGTTTGTTTGTACGTTTGTACGTTTGTTTGTCTGTGACCGCTGTTTCTCGACAACCACGGGTCCGATATACTTGAAACTTGCCAGGTATATTGCTGGGGACCCGAGGATGTGCCTTTTCAAGGTTTCATATTAATCGGACAATTACTTACCGAGCTATGTCCAAAAAACGATTCAACCAATCAGAGAGCAGCGAGCTATCGCGTGTGCCGAACGTGGCGGACACACTCTGCCTCGGATGGCACATTTGAGAGCGTATTCATTTATTTCACGTTTGCAAACTATGTTGGCGCTATGTTGGCGTTAAACTATGTTTTAAAACTAATAAAAACCCCGGGGGGATTGTCACTGTACTCGCAAGCCGTTCGCCGTTCGCTTTGGCGTTGCGAATGGACCAAAACATTTCATGCACCAAACCATTTCATGTAAAGCGTTCGCCGTTCGCTTTGGCGTTGCGAATGGACCAAAACATTTCATGGACCAAACCATTTCATGTAAATAGAGGGGGGGATATAATTTTAGATATAGATATAGTACGGGCATGCCCTAGTTTAAATAATAGCAATAAGGAAATCATGCCTTTGATAGAGGAACTTCTGCCCCCTTGCGGAAACAGGGTTAATCTCCTTTACCAAATTCACTTCATTCCAGCATCATAACTTCACTGCAAAAAACTTGCTCTACTCGACCACAATTGTTTGTTTTGTTCGAATTACGATGAACTACTTTATTATTCTGATATTTTTAATTGCAATATTTTATATTGCCTTTCATATTTTTCTTTAGGCTTTCTTGTGTTGGCATAGTTTTATATTGGTTTATGCATCTTATTATATCTTGATTTGTAATTATTATTGTAACCTATTATTGTAACCTCATATTACTGTATCGATCCTTATTTTTCATATTGTATACCTGCCTGCATATGTACAGTACTTGTAATTGTTTAAAAAAAGAAAGTAGTGCCTTATAAATAATTTTTATTTCTTTGCAGATGTTATGACAATCATTCCAATCTTTTTTCATTATCGTGATTTTCATTTTATGTTTTAAATCATTCACAATTCAGCTTCTGGCTGTGATGATTTGATAACGGAACCGTGAATTGAATCGAAGAAACACTGGCGATAACACGGAAAATAGGATAGAGCGTGTTATTATAGGTTTCATTTTATAGTCTTCGATGCTTGCTTTTGTAAAAAGTGTATTCATAATAAAGTATTTCCTCTAGCTCTTCTATGAGCCTCGACTTCGAAAATAAATAAAAACGAAAAAAAAGAAAAAGTTGGTAAAATAGCATTAGATTGAATTGTCACAAATACCACGTTGTCAATGTGGTTATCAGACATGCTAGACTTCATCAAATTGTCATCCAAATTTTATTATGTGGAAAGAAGTCGATATTGAGATAGATGAAAATAATTTGTAGAGGCGGAGGGTGCAAGGGAGAAAAGGCGGCAAGGAGAAGGTCATATATCACATGCGACTGATACTACTGCTTTAGTGGCCCCAATTATTATTGTATCTTTTGTGTGTCTGTTGTTTTTTTGTTTTTTTTTGTGTGATTAATGTTAGCTCTTACACGAGCCTCGATCTTGTATCCCCCAAAAAAAAAAAATTTGCTTTTGGCTTTAGTCTTTCACAAACCTACTGTCTGGGTCTGACATTGCACTGCAGCTGATTTTGGGAGGACTTGTAGTTTGCTCAGGGTGCCTGTGATAACTCGCCTACTCTTTGCGGAGGACACCATATGTGATCACTGACGTTCACCAACTAATGCTATCAGACGAGACACCCAGCTTATTGTCCCCATTCGACTTACCAAGTGATGCAACCAACACCCTGCTTTTGAAGCACCAGTTGGACGGTCCGGAATCTAACTTAACTTGATAGCTCATGGTACTGTCCATGAGCTAACTCTGCACTGTCCTATTCGACAACAGAATGATATCATTTGATGTATGAATATCATCGAGTTAACACAAGTTAAGTTATTCAGTGTAAATGTCACAAACAACATTAACAATGTGTCGCAAGCAACTACCCAATGTACCATGTCATCGCATGCACCGTGTACGCATCTCTTGGTTTGCAGGACTTGAGCAATATTTACTTATTATGGAAAGTCATTCCGCAATTCCGATAATATGAAATTGCAACGATTCCGAAAATCTGCAATTGCACCAATTCCGATAACCAAAGCCGCATTCAAATTGTAACGGTTTTATTACACCACGTGACTTCGCTTATCTAATCTGCCTGGAACAAAACGTGGAGTTCGACCTTTTGCTGAACGATAAGCACTTTGAAAATGTTTCCTGTCCTACGTGATCATGGACACGAATGCAACATGTTGAAAAAATGACAAATTTGGGGAAGATTGCAAAAAATTGTGCTTTTAGAAAAAAAATTGTTTTTCAAATTGAATGCAGGAGGTAACTAAAATGGCACTCAGAAGAGAGCATACTGTACGTCCACCAGGCTGAACAGTTTACATTTTGTATCCTACAGATATGTCATATCTGGATTCGGACCTGAATCAAAATCAATTGACTTGTTCTTTTCACACACCCAACCTGTCCACCATGTTTCGTCCAAATCCGTCCACAAGTTTTTGAGATATCCTACAGACAGACAGACAGACAGACAGACAGACAGACAAACAAACAGACATGGGTGAAAACTTGATCGGTGTCCACCTTAGGTGGCGGAAGAAGTAATAAATGGCGCAAATTTCTGCTCCAACTCTTTTGAGCTGTTTTGATATATCTTCAACAGTTGCTCAATTGAAGGTTTACCAAACAGTTGTAATAACCTTAACAGATATGTTTCCCAAACAGGTGCTTCTTAAACAGAAAAGATCACGTTTTATTAGCTGCCTGAACGTTGTATCATCACTTCACCTTAGTTTTGATTTTACAATAAATCTCTAATATCCAGGTGGCTGGTTTCATTCTCATATCCTTTTGCATTTACTATTCCTGTTTGTGCTCTGCATGCATGGGACAATATTTTGTTTTGTAGGAACGAGCAAACCCACTCACTATGGGAGCGACAAGGGGTCATGTTATTATCCTTATTATTATTGCTAATTATTATTACTATTACGTATGTTAGATCAGGTCATTGAAAAGATCAGACCGTGCCTCACCATTCTAAATTCCACATAATAAAATAATAATAACATGTACTTCTGTGAGGGTGTCGGTGAGGAGTGGGGAGCTGGGGGGGGGGGGGGGGGGGGTGCAATATCCCAAGTCATAAAACCCTTTGGGGAGTGGGGATATTGTTTCATATTATCATTAATATTATGCTATTATCATAAGTGTTATCACATTTGTAATGAGAAGCAGCCTTGGAAAAACGCCACGATAAAGCTATCTTACCACAGATATACACCTCAACACGCAACCCCATTGGCGGGCAAAAGAGAGAACCCCCTTGGGGAGTCGGTGGGGGCTCCCAGGGCCAATTCATCATATCTGTGTCATTATTGAAGCAGATAGGGAAGCATGCCGGTGGCTGCGCAGCGGATGTTACTTGGCCAAGAAAACCAGTGTTACGCACCACACCTGACCATCTGTCAGTGGCCAATCAACCCAGGGTCATTGGCCCACAGGCACGCGATGTCACGATCAAAGCAGGACAGGATAAGTCTAGACAGTTTCAAGCTTGTATTCAGGGCAAGTATTTACAATGGCAGGCAAGCAAGTACTGTATTTACAGGCAACCTTTCGCAACACATATAACATTCCCACTACCACTACGCGACATACCCGCCTTCAGAAACTTATCAGTGACTTATCACTCCACAGTAGGCCGATATCATGCATCCGATGTGGAAGGGTGGGAGATGGGGCTGGTGGAGCCGGTGTTGCCTGTTGATTTTGGCTCCCACGGCACGTGCTGACTGAAACCGAAACCCTCCATGCTCTGCTCCTGCTTCTCGTACAGCTGCGACTTCGGCATTTCCCCATGGGCCAGTGAAGTATTTAACGTAGGTCTTATGGGATGCCCAGAGGATGTAGATAAGGTGGAGGATCCAGCGACGCATCTAGCAGATGTGGGAACGTGAAAACACAGGTCTGTGCAGATGTGGGTGGTCTGTGCAGATAGGTCTGTGCAGATACGACACCCGCAGATGTGGGAACGTGAAAACACAGGTGCACAGGGGCAGAAGACAAATAAATAAGGAAGATAGCAAAAGGACAGAGTCAGAATATGCAGGAAAGAAGATAGCTCATGGCGAGGAATATGTATTATAAAACAGGAGTGTCCGTCTATCCCAAAACTACTCCCTCAGTTTTGGGGCTAGCCCTACCAAACTTTCTGTGGAACGTTTTGGGATCCCAGCGGGTGTCGTAAGGTAGGTAGGAGATTTCATAAATTCCTCAATACAATTATGAATTTGAAATTTTATCGATACGGAGCGGCTCCCAATTCGGAAGTGAACAAGATGACGACAATTCACCGGTTTGATAATATCTCAATTCAATCGTGATTTGACATTTATTTTGTTATAATAATGGTACATTATTCATTTGTGATTGGAATGATGCTGTTTGGAATGAAAATATAGAGATATTGAGTCGAGAAGGAGGAAATGACTTGGGGGTTTCCCGCCGTGACATTCGCGGATTTGCCCTTTGTAGTTTCACCATTGACTGCGTTTGTTTCAAACAATTTGAATGAATGTTTCAAACATTCAGCTGCAATAAGTTTTTTTGCCTGAGTCCTTTAAGAACTTGCTGTCAATGCTTGACGTTCGGCTGAAGGTAGCACAGGATTGTGGAATTAATTGGTTCATGGTTTAGTATTCGCCATTTCCACATTGTCTGTTTGCTTTCGGTCTCCCACCCGTGTGTAGTATGGGTACCTCGGTAGTGGATAGATAAAGCACGAGAGAAAGTGACTAACATAAGTGCTTTATGTTGGAGTCGGGCCATCAGAGAAGTTGACTCTCGAGTTGTTCCAAAGCCCGAAAGAAAGAACCAAGAAAGAGTGAGCAAATTGAAAGGCAGGACAGAGAGAAAAATGCAAAGGTCGTAAGAAGATAAAGAAGCAAGCAGCTCAACAGAATTCGGGAAACCCTCTCAAGCTCCGAATTTCCGAGTCTCCGACTCTCTCACCCAATAAAAAGCTCTCCGCTCCGCCTTTGTATAGGGCTCCTCCGCATCCCCTTCCACTCAAGCCTTACACTGCCCGCTCCTCCTCCTCCCCTTCTCCCACCTCCCCTCCTCCCTCCCTCCCCCTCCCACCCCCTCTGTCCATGGCAGGCCTTGGATTATGGTGCAATATATGGTTTTAGGCATTAATGAAACTTGTTTGAAGCAGTGTCTGTGATAAGTGGAATGCAAGAAAGGGCTTGTAGAAAATAATGCAGAACAAGAAAATGACACATGGGATTCCTAACTACAAAATCACAATGCAGACCGAGCGACATGGACTTTAGACAGTTAAACTAAACAGTTTAACTATGAAATAACTACTTTATCTATGTGAGGATCTCTTTGTGACTCCTCAAAACTATATACAATATGTATATTGTCGTGTGATTCCCTCCCATTTAACACCAGGAGAGTCATGGATGGCCAATAGCAAGCTTTAACTCGGAGGCGATGCCCAAATGCGGATTTATATACGTGGGGGAAGAAAGGGTAAGAGGAAGCTGAAGCTTACCTGTCGCGATCGCTGGCCGTCCCAACCTGCAAAAATTAACTCAAACCGAGGCGGATTTAAAATGTACAAAAATAAATAGGTTTATTAAAACGGAATGCCGGGACTAAGAAAACACGACGGTAAAACTAAGTTCCTAAATGGAGTACTCCCACACACAGAACCAAACACATACAAAGGGATAAAAGAACGTTGGAAAATAAAAACGTGTGGTTTATTGTGCACTTAGCTCTGATCAGCTTGGGGGGGTCTCGCCAGGAATCGCCAAGGCTCCGGAGGTCCGGCCGGCGTTGCACGCAAGGTGCACGTGTTGGTGGGAACTAGGCCTCGTTGCACCCTTTCATGCTGCAGCGCTCGTACTAGACCTCGCCACGCTGTAACAGCAAACCTTACATCATTTCCATCTGCAAAACTCTGCACGTCTCCCGGTGGCGTCTCTGAACACGGCCGGTCCAAGCACAAACGCGCGAGGGAGAAGAACAACGGAACCAGAGGAGGGCAAGAACAGGACAAGATCGGAGGGTCAGAGAGGGTCAGAAAGCAAGAGGGCAAGAGCAGAGGGCAAGAAGAAGGAAATGTTGGTCCTCAAGCTATTTTATCGTCGGGGTCGTGACGTCATCAACGCTTCTCCACCAATCAGTGCGCCGCTTCTTGCTCGCCTGTGACATAATCGGTGGTCCTTGCCAATTAGCGCTCTGCTTCCTCCTTGGCCTTCCCTCTACCAATCAGCGGGTAGCTTCTTGCTCTGCCCTGGCCAATCACGAGTCCCTTCTTACCCCGGCCTTCCCATTGGTCAACTCCCGCCCAATAGTGAGTTGCTTCTTGCTCCGCCCTGGCTAATCACAGCTCCTCGGGGCGTGTCTTCAGCCTGCCTGTGTGTTACGGATTCGTCACTTCCGTTGTTGTGGTTTTCATCCACTGTAAACATTTTTGATTCCATGTACTATTATTGTTGTCGTTTAAGGGATAGAGATTACTATTTTCAAAAGGTAAAAAAGTTAATGTTTTAAATGAAACCGGAACCGGATGACAACGAAGAGGAGGAGGAGGTGGAGAAGGCGGAGCGAGTGAGTCGGACAAGAAGCCTAGCTGCTTCGAGGTCTGGAGCGAACGTTGGCGAACGAGAGTCATGGGTGAACTTTGGGTTTCCCGGGAAAGGGATTCATGCGACAGAGTTGTCATCGCTGTGACAGATAAACCTGCATGACAGGTTTTGCAGTCGATTCTGAAGAGAATCATTGGAGGGCCGTTACGTCTCGAGTACGGGCTGTCGGCCATTTTACCTCACGCATTTGCGCTTCGCTCAAGGTTTTTCACCTCGCTTTGATCATTTTCGCCGCATTCAGACGTTGATCTGGTGTGTGTGTGTGTGTAACGTGGCTTTTGAGTGGAAATCTGCGGTTAGCCGTTTGAGAGCCGTCAAACATCCATACCTGAAGGTGTGATTTCCCCGTCGCTTCTCGAGGACACCTTCGCCCATCTTTGGCAGAGTAACTGCCAACCCAACGGGATTCTGGTCTCAATACGACATCGTACGGACGATCACTGGAGTGGATTGACTTTGGCTTGAAGCCGGAACCAACTTTGGCTTGAAGTCGGGAAAGAGACATTGGGGATGTTCTTTTCGCTCACTGGGAGCACAGTGAGTTATATATTACGAAACTGATGGTACCATCATAGGAAATATATATTGGTTGTACAATTGATTACTATTGTTGTTGTACTGTTATTCTTGTGTGATCTTAATACAATACTTGTTTGTTGGTAACAATTGGTGTGGTTTCACCATTGATCTTTGACATACAGAATAACACATCTTTCTGCCGTGACTCCTCTCGGGGCTCGGAGGTACACCGTGACCGGCGTTTGGGGAGGAGCACATAACAGAAATTGGGGGCTCGTCTTTGCTGACAAAATTCCCGGGATAGAATTCCCTAACACTCGTCTGGGATAGAATTCCCTAACATTCCCAAAATTCCCAAATTTGGAATTTTTCTAACATTCCCAAATAAATAAAGAATTTTTTTTTTTCATTTTTTGTGTGAAGGCTAACAGGTGTTAACTGATAGTCACCATGGTGTTTGACGCAGAAAAGTTTGCGGCATCCCCTAATGAGGCACAGTTCCAAGCGTTAAAAAGATCGGAACTTTTTATATTGGCCAAATATTTTAACTTGGAGGTCCGAGTTAATATGAAGAAAGCAGAGATGCAGACATTGGTGGTAGAATCTCTGGTGGGACAAGGAACATGGAAAGAGGTAGCCTTGGATTGGTTACCCGAGTAAAAAGAAAATGTGGAGCTCCGGAAAATGGAGATGCAACTGCAGAGCCAGGAAAGGTTAAAAGCAGAGGAAAGGAGAGCTGAAAAATAACTCGAGGAGAGAAGAGCAGAGGAAAGGAGAGCTGAAAAAGAACTCGAGGAGAGAAGAGCAGAGGAAAGGAGAGCTGAAGAAGAAAGAAGAGCAGAGGAAAGAGCAGAGGAAAGGAGAGCCGAAAGGGAGTTAAAGGAACGTGACATGGAGTATCAGAAGGAACTTAAACTCAAGGAGCTGGAATTAATGGGAGAACGGAGAGAAGTAGTATCCATGCCGGCTAGTTCGACAACTAGTCAGAACACTTGGGATGTTGGTAGGTATGTGAGGCTGATTCCACCCTTCAATGAAAAGGAGGTAGCCAATTTTTTTTTTACACTTTGAGGAAGTGGCTGAAATGCTGAAATGGCCTGTGGGGTCCTGGACTATGTTAGTGCAAAGTGTTCTGGTGGGTAAAGCTCAAGATATCTATTCGGCTTTACCGATTGACCAATGTGCAGATTATGAGATAGTGAAGAAAACCATTCTCAAAGCCTATGAATTGGTCCCTGAAGCTTACCGGCAAAAATTCCAGAATGCCAGGAAGAGGGAGAGTGAGACCCATGTGGAGTTTGCCAGAGTGAAAGAAAACATGTTTGATCGGTGGTGTGAGTCAAAAGGAGTCGGGAAAGACTTCGAAACATTGCGGGACTTGATCCTGGTGGAGGAATTCCAGCAGTGTGTCCACGAGGACATTAAAGTACATCTGGAGGAAAAGAAAGTACCAGAGTTGTATGAGGCAGCAACCGTGGCAGATGACTATGCCTTGACACACAAGATGGGGTTCCACAAACCTAACTTCCCGCCTAGAGTTAGCCAGGGGAGTTATGGTAAATCAGGTGCGGAGAACAAATATTCATGGAGGCGGCCTAGAGATGACTATGGGGACAAATCTGATACCGCGACTTTTAGGGATCAGAAGACTACAGTTCCAAGACAGACATGTCTTCCGGGGGGCCCGAGGCAGACCACGAGTTTTTCCTCCGGGCCTACTTGCGCTTTTTGCAAGAAACCTGGGCATTTGATGTCCCAATGTTATGCCCTGAAAAGGAAAAATCAGGGGCGGAGTCAGACTAGTACAACTCCAAATGCATTGGCAAATGCAAGAAATCGTCCTTGGAGGACAGTGCCTTGTGAAGGTTCCCATGCCAAAGTTACGGCATTACAGAATGACCTTGTTCAAGAGGGTTACAAACCTTTTATTTCAGAGGGGTTTATGTCACTGGATGGAAAGTTAATGAACCAGAGACCTGTTAGGGTATTGAGGGACACAGGAGCACATCAATCTTTGATGCTTGAGGGCATTTTGCCATTGTCAGAGAAGACGGCAACTGGTGTTAGTATTCTTTTACAGGGGGTTGGTGGCTGTGTTAAAGCTCCTCTTCATGTCATCCATTTGACGTCTGATTTGGTGTCAGGACCGGTCACCGTAGGTTTACAAGCCACTCTTCCTGTAGAAGGAATCTCTTTTGTTATCGGGAATGATTTGGCCGGTGGTCGAGTTTCTGGTAATCCAATGTTTGTTGAAAAGACTAGTATGGAAAATAACACCGCACAGTTAGAGCAGGAGATTCCGGGTATCTTTCCATCCTGTGCCGCGACTCGTGCTATGGGTAGGAAGCGCTCTGAAGAGAAGGAGAAGGTACTGATGTCACACTTTGCACAGGCACTTCTTGTCAAGTACCCTGAAACTATGTGTCAGTGCACACAAGTCATGGATGGAGGCAATGTTTGGCAAGCTCTTTGTAGGTGGACTGAACTTTGACACAAGAGAAGATGTTCTGGACTCTATCTTTGGCAAATATGGACCACTCTTGGAAGTGCTGCTGAGAAAAGACAGGGAGACGCAAAAGTCGAGAGGGTTTGGCTTTGTCACGTTTGAAAATACAAAGGACGCCAAAGATGCAGAAAAGGATTTGAATGGCAAGGATTTGGATGGTCGGACCATAACAGTAGAGAAGGCAGGCCATGGGCGTCGAGGGGGCTACAGAGGAGGAAAACGTGGAAGTAGTTTATGGGGTGGCTATGGCCCCCGGGGTGGGAGTAGTAGTTTTGGTGGCAGCCGCAGTCGTGATTACTACGGAGGCTCCCAGCAGCAGCAGCGCAGTTTTGGCAACTCTCGACGGGATGACTATTACAGTGGTAGCCAGGATGGGGACCGTTACTCACGTGACTACAGCACCCGACTCTACAACTGTGATTACGATTTTTATGATCAAGAGAAGAGTTGGAAGCACTGAGTGCTCAGGAGCAGCCGAGCCAAGATTCCTACACGGATTAACCCGTCAACTCCACGTTCCTAAATGCGTCCATGCCGTGAATACTTCCAGGCCTCACCACCCAACCACCATGAAACCTGGCTCTCAGCTCGGCCTCTTTCAAAAGTGCTATAGATTTGCTTTGCTTTGGATTTACTGATCACAACCCCTTAACCTTCATTCAAAAAATGAAAAATAAAAACCAGAGGTTGATGAGATGGAGTTTAGCTTTGCAGGAGTTCAACTTGGAAATTGAGCATGTAAAGGGCAGAGACAATGTCGTTGCCGATGCTTTATCCAGAGTGAACTAACTTTGGAAATTCCTGTAGATGGTTTGGAAGTTTTGTTGCTTTATTTTGGGGAATATTAATTATTGTTGCTCACGTGAATTGATAATTTGGGTGTGAGTTTTACTTTTGTTTGTTAAAAGAGTTTTTGCCTGCAAAGAAAGTTTTCACTATGTTCAAACTTTCTTTCTTGAGGGGGGGATGTGTTACGGATTCGTCACTTCCATTGTTGTGATTTTCATCCACTTTAAACATTTTTGATTCCATGTACTATTATTGTTGTCGTTTAAGGGATAGAGATTACTATTTTCAAAAGGTAAAAAAGTTAATGTTTTAAATGAAACCGGAACCAGACGACGACGACGAAGAGGAGGAGGAGGTGGAGAAGGCGGAGCGAGTGAGTCGGACAAGAAGCCTAGCTGCTTCGAGGTCTGGAGCGAGCGTTGGCGAACGAGAGTCACAGGTGAACTTTGGGTTTCTAGGGAAAGAGATTCATGCGACAGAGTTGTCATCGCTGTGACAGATAAACCTGCGTGACAGGTTTTGCGGTTGATTCTGAGGAGAATCATTGGAGGGCCGTTACGTCTCAAGTACGGGCCGTCGGCCATTTTATCTCGCACATTTACGCTTCGCTCAAGGTTTTTCACCTCGCTTTGATCATTTTCGCTGCATTCAGATGTTGATCTGGTGTGTGTGTGTGTAACGTAGCTTTTGAGTGGAAATCTGCGGTTAGCCGTTTGAGAGCCGTCAAACGTCCATACCTGAAGGTGTGATTTCCCCGTCGCTTCTCGAGGACACCTTCGCCCATCTTTGGCAGAGTAACTGCCAACCCAAAGGGATTCTGGTCTCGATATGACATTGTACGGACGATCACTGGAGTGGATTGACTTTGGCTTGAAGCCGGAACCAACTTTGGCTTGAAGTCGGGAAAGAGACATTGGGGATGTTCTTTTCGCTCACTTGGAGCACAGTGAGATATATATTACGAAACTGATGGTACCATCATAGGAAATATATATTGGTTGTACAATTGATTACTATTGTTGTTGTACTGTTATTCTTGTGTGATCTTAATACAATACTTGTTTGTTGGTAACAATTGGTGTGGTTTCACCATTGATCTTTGACATACAGAATAACACATCTTTCTGCCGTGACTCCTCTCGGGGCTCGGAGGTACACCCTGACCGGGGTTTGGGGAGGAGCACGTAACACTGTGTTCCGTGCCGATGTAGCTTGTGCGTCCAAGTGGCCGTGTTCAGAACTGGCTTCCGGTTAGTTTTATGGTTATTATTTAGTGCAATGATTGGGCATGTCCTCACTAGTGCCTATGGTGCAGTGCCAAAAGAGCCAAAGGATAAATCACATAGGGTAAGACTTACAAGGGATAATTTATCCTTATGCCCTAAGCTAGTTAACATGCCCCACCCCCTTGTGACGGGGACGAAGATACACCTTACTCCGACATTCGGCTAAACAGAACTTATTACAAGGTGATGTTTCTTACCCGACATCCAGAGCATGATACCTACACAAATCTACCTGACTTTACATATCACTACCCCACAAACATAACAATATATATATATATATATATATATATATTGTTGCGGAGATGAGGACTGTATATTTTTTGATTGTGTGCTGTACTATTATTATTATTATTGTTTATTCTGCGCCCCCCTACCTCCGGAGCTGTGTAAAGGTGAAAGGGCATCCCATAATTAGTCCACAAGCATACACATCAGCCAAATAATAGAATACCCCTGTTGATAGTTATCTCTTATTCTGTGTTTTAGAGTAAGGCTGTGTCTCCCATTAATTGAAGTACTCCATTGCACCAGTGAAAGAGAATAGATCCCCTTTCATTCCCATCCCCAAAATCCCCATTTCCTTCACATCCCCTTTCGTCATTGCCGAGCCTCGATTGCCCATATTACATCCCCTCTCGTCATTGCCGAGCCTCGATTGCCCATATTACATCCCCTCCAAAACCACCATTGACCATGTGCTCGAGTCGGGGAAGAAAGGCGTGTCTCCACCTCGTCATAGAGGGGAAGAGGGGCATGCCCGCCCGTCGTCATCAAGGGCGGAGCCCGAGGGTCGCGCGACCAACCAGGGCCGAGGTGAGCACCCCGATGGGCGTGTCCAAAAGGCCGGCGGCTTAATCGCCGGAGGCGCTATATAAAGGCGCGCACGCAGGAAGCAAGTGAGTCGGTTGCCAGAGAGAGTTGGTCACAAAGAGAGAGAGTCGTGAAGAGTCAGTCAGTGGAGTCGGTGGTCAGTTGGTTGCGGTGAGGAGTCGGTGGTGGCGGTCAGTGGTTGCGTTGGTTGCGGTGAGGAGTCGGTGGTGAGGAGTGAGTGAACCAAGAAAGAGTTGGGGGTTTGGACCAGACGCGTCAGACAAGTCCTGGGAAAGCAGCGGAAGCCACAGCAGCAACAACACCCTACAGCCACTTGGGGCCTGGACGGCGGTTTTGAGCAAGGCCGTGAAGGAACGGCGGCTGCTAAACGCGCCGATCGTGCTGCAGGACCCCTTTGGACCTTCCTCTCCTTCCAGCCATCCACCTCCTGCCTTTCCATCCTTCTTGTGTACGTGAGTTTGTTCTGTTTGTTCTGTCCTGGGTTAATTAAGCTGGTATAAGTTAATATTTGCACTGTGTCACCTGCGTCTTATGTGTTGTAAATAAACCTTGATTGCTCCTTTTTGCTTGTGTAAATAATAAATCCCATTACTCGTCTGTACGTCTTCTCGTTTTATTCCTTCTTCTTCTTCACATCCGTGTCGCCTCTGTCTTTTCCCTATTGACTAGCTGCGGTGCGATCCGGCCAACGTTTGGGTGAAATCGGGTTCTAAGCGGGGCGTAACTGTTCGGACGCGGTAATACCAAACCGCTCGGTAAAATAACATCTTTAATCAGCGTCTGCAACAATTGGTGTCTGGGAGTGAGATTCGGGGCCCGAACCAAATTTTTAAAACATCTAAAAAAAAAAAATTTGGTCAAAATTTGGAGCAGCCGAAATTTGTTTTGTTTTACAAAACCCGAATTTTGAAATCGCGCCATGGCTGGTCAAGGCGATCGGATGCCGGTGGGTGAGCTAGAGGAGGGGTTAGGGGTAACCCAGGATCAAATGGAGGGGAGCAATGAGGAGGCGGTTGAGGGAGTATCAGGCGCGCAAAATGGCGTCCTCGTGCACGAGGTTGCGGGCGCGCAAAATTGCGCCTCGCACATTGCTGCGGCGGCCGCACCCGCTGCACAAGTGGGAGGGCTGGCGCAAATGCAGGCCCTCATGGAGCAATTTATGGTACAAATGCAGGCGTCCCTCAACCTGCAGAAGGACGAAATGAGGGCTGATAGTGAGCAATTGGGTGAGCGATTGGAGGGCCAAATGGGGGTAATGAGGGACGAAGCGAGGGCTCAGAGTGAGCAATTGGGGGTAATGAGGGACGAAGCGAGGGGTACCGGTGAGGGGTTAGACAAGAAATTTGGGAAGTTAGACAATAATTTTGAGGGGTTAGACAACGGGATAAAAGAGGTGAAACATGGGTTAACGGGGGTGGAAAATAGAATGGCTGCCCAGGAGAATCAGATAGAGGGGATGAAAAATGGGTTAATGGGGCTAGAAAATAGGATGGAGGACAAATTGCGGGAGATAGGGGAGCAATCCGCCAGAGAAATTAAACAAATGGGAGAGCAGATAGAGGAGGTAAAAATCGGGGTAGAAACCAAACTGGATGCTCAGAGGGATGAATTGGGACAGATGAGGGCGGCATCTACAAAAGAAAGGGAGGAGATGAAGGAGGAGATACGACGAGGTGTGGGTGAGGAGGTTTCGGGGCTACGCGAGGAGGTAAAGCGAGGTGAGAAGCGTATGGCGAAAGAGGTGAGAAATGGGACGGCAAAGTTACAAAGGGGAATAGAAGATCTGACGGAGGAGGTGGAACAGCTGACAGAGGGACAGACGGAGTTAGTGGAGCAGGTTCAAAAGAACACGGCAATAATCGGAGGGTTAAAGGCGACACAAAAAGAAATTAAAAACGAATTAATAGCGACACAGAGGCAATGTCAGATGGTACGTGAGGGACTGACAATGAGGGTGGACGAGGTGACAGAGATAATGGAGACAAAGGACCGGCAGGTGAGGATGCACATAGAGACGGTCACGGTAGCCTTAGAGGACGAACTTGAGGAGACGCACCGAGAAATAAAAGAGGTTAAACAAAAATTAGAGGAAGTGGAAGAAGAGGTGAGTGAAATTAAGAAGGGACGGACAGAAACTAAAAGAGAAATCCAGGAGGAGGTGATGGAATATGTGCAAGGTCGGTGTTCAACTCATGATGTGATGCTCACTAACCGAATAAAGAGTTTGCAGGTGGCAAAGGAGGTGCGACGACGAGGTACGGAGGTGAGTGGCAATGTATATGATGTGAGGAAAGCTTCAGTCGGCTTGGGGATTGGTTTGGATCCGGGTGTTCGTGAAAGGCCGTTGGTGAAGTGTGCGACAGGTCTGGTGTGCGAAAAAAGAGGTGTGCGAGAATGTCCGACCATGGGGTGTGTGAGGAAAAAGTGCACGCCGAGGAGTGAGTGTGCCGTCAGGAGTGAGTTGGTCGAAGCGCGTGTGCGAGGGAGCACAGGGAAGCGCGGTGTGGTGAGTGTTACGGAGGAAGTAACGAAAAAGTGTGCGCAAGAGGATGCGCGAGAAAGGTGTGTAACGGACGGGTGCATGAGGAAAGAGTGCGCTGTCGAGAGTAAGGGTGAGTGCGCTGTCAAGAATGGAGGTGAAAGTAGTGAGAGTGACACGGAGCGTGAGTTGGTTATGACAGGTGAGCGGGGATGTACACCTGGAATGGAAGGATGCACACCTGGAATGGTAGAGCGTGTGTGGGAATGCACACTTGACTTGGTCGTGAGGCACGTGGGTGGGTGTGCGAATGAGAGCACACCTGTGATTGTCACAGAGGAGGTGACCGAGGAGGGGGCGCGAAGAGGTGTGTTGGTGAGGTGTGCGAGCGACGAATGTGTGCCAAGGTGTTCGGTGGTCAGGTGTGTGACCAAGTCTGTGAGTGGAATGAGTGTACCTGGGTGTGTAAGGAAAGGTACGAGGAGCATGGGAACAGCTGGAGGTATGAGCAAGAAAGGGGTAGCGTATGCTTGTAAGCATCCAGGTGAGGCATCGACGGTAACCGGGTTAGAGGTTAGAATGACTTATAGCCGAATCGGGCCCTCGGTGCGCGTCGGGCAGCTTCGCGTGTCGCGAGGACCAGCGGGGATCCGAACCACGGCGGTTTCGAAAGAACCGCCGTACGCGATCCACGCTGTGCCTCGCTTGGAACGGCCGCGTCCGGGCTCCACTAGGCGGAGCGGGCAGCCCGATAGGAAGGGTCGTCATGGCGACCACTTTTTATTGAGACGTGCCGGCAGGTCGAGATCGGGACATTGGATGGCTCCACGCCGAGGTGGTGCGTGGGATCTCGGCCCGGGTAAGCCCCCGTCCCTGCCCCGAATGCGGGACGTATCCAGCCACTGGCACAAAACGACCCGCGTTCATTGCTCGGCTGTACGAAGCCGGGCTGTAGACGTGAATTGGCGCACCGAAAGGATGTAATAAGTAGACGGGTGAGGAGGATAGTGTTTTGGACTCAAAATTAGAAAAAGGCGAAATTTGATGATTGGTACGGTGATTGGCAGATGATTGGCAGAATTTTTGATTGGTTGGATTTAGGTGTGCGAAATTGATAGTGAGAGACCCCCGATGTGGTGGGATGGCAAATCCACCATCCCTCACAGACAGGGGGGCAAATGCGCTATAGCTTATGGGGTGTATGGCAGTGAAAACTAGCCCGGGTGGGTTAGGTTATATTGTAGGGATCTAGCGAAGATGACATTAGGTGACGTTAAGGTTGGTTAGTGACTGATACCTGTAGTGGGGACGCAGGTAGATTAGTGTGGATTATAATGACGAGGGAGCGCAATAGTTTAAAGGGACGACTGGGAAGCGCAAGTTTCAGAGGGGAGTAGTTAGCTGAGATGATGCCGTGTGTTTGAGAATTGAACAGGTGTGATTGCCCAGGTGTGCAACTGAACAGGTGTGTGGAGCAGTGTATGAGGGAGTAGTGGTGATTGCGTGTTGTGTTGACCAAATGGTCCAGGAAGAGGAGGAGGGTGCAGGTGGCACCAGGTGTGAGGGCACATGTGTGCAACAACAGGTGTATGTGGCTGTGTGGAATAAATGGTAGTGTGGAATATCTGGAGTATTGGAATGGATGGTTGTGGAGTGAGTATGGTGGAAATTGTGGAGTGGAGTGGATGGTGCGAAGGTGTGAATGGGGGAAGAGTGGACCCCCATCACGGATACCCGGGGCGGGTAGTGTAAGTGTTAGGTAGAGGGTACAGGTAAATTGTGGTTGGATATTGGCATCTGTGGTGCGGGTGAAAGAATGGTCTTTGGATGGGTGCATTAGTGTTGTGGAAATGGCTGGGCGTGTAGCCTGTTAGTGTGTGTAGTTGGTTGGGCGCTCCACCACTGTGAGGATGTCGGCCAGGTGAGGCCGCAGGTGGGCTCTGGGAGCCGGTAGTAGTTGTTGTGGATGGGGCCCGAGGATCCGGAGGACGGACCCGGGTAGCCCAGTGCCAGAGGGCACCAAGGGGTGACAGAGCCAGGAGAGGGCCTTCCCCAGTTAGTTAGGTTAGGGTGAGGAGCTAGGTAAGCTCGGTTGGCAACTGCAGTGGTGGAGGTGTGCAGGTGGGTAGACCTGCTGGGAGAGCTACACGTCGCAGCCCAGAAATTGTGCGAGAGCACCGGGAGATGAATCGGGGGAGTGAGACCCCAAATTGAGAAGCACCACAGTTTGGTCAATGGGAATTGGTTTTTAGAACCCATAGTGTAAGTTGGCCAATGGATTGGCAGGGAGAGACCCCGGGTAGTGTAAAGTGTGTTAAAATCATTTAGAGGATAGTTAGGATTGGAGTCTCCTCGCACCATCTGCATCCACTCACCTGAGGTGACAGGTACTCCGCACCATGCCATGTTTAATTATTTTTGATGCAAATGTTTTGGATTGTGAGACGCATCATGACGTGGGTGTGACATTGTGCGTAATTCCATCTCTCCCTCCTTATGAGGATTGATGACGAATTGGGTGATGGCAAATTTTGGATAGTGGGATTGTGGAGACGAATTTGGTGTAGAAGGGAAAGATGGGGAAGACAAGACGTAGTGACGAATTTGTAAAGGTGTAAATTCTTGTAAATATGGGGTAAGGGCAAGGGTAGGGTAGGTGACAGGGGGGGTGACGTACGGTAGGGACGAGTTTTTCTCACTTCGCTCTCCGTACGCACTTCACCCTGCATTGCCTTTATTGACGTGTACCCTTGTGACCTTACCCATCGCTCAATTGTCTTCCCCCCTTTTGTCTCCCACTTGAGGACCTGTGCGCCATTGGGTGCCGAGGGGAGCGTGCGTGGGTCGGCCATTGTGCGCCCGAAATTCCCAGAACCAGCTGTCTGCATCGATGCACCACATTATGGACCACATGTCTGTGGCCGAGCACCACTTATGGACCCCATGGGTTGGGGCATGGCCCCTCTGCTGGAACCGGCCGTGAGGGCCCGAAATCTTGCTGGCGGACCTTGGCCACAGGGCACCGATGCCCCACAGGTGAACCACACTAGTCGGCCCTGTGGGCCATAAATAAAATCAAATAAAAAGGACACATTGGGTGCATTTTTCAGTTCAAATAGGCCGCCAGTAAGAAAATGAAGGAAAAGACAACAACTGGAAGAAATAATAATAACCAGCAGAGGGAGCCGAAGAGCAAGAGATCACCTGCAGGGTTAGGGGTTGTTGATTTTATTTTTATTGAACATGCATTGAACACTTGAACAGTGATGACTGCACCGATTGGTGCTTGGGTGCTTGTATTGGTGCATTTTTGGGTGCGTTCATGGTGCATTGATGCAGAGCAGACTGTCTCCTCCCCAAAAAGAACAATTACAGGTCCTGGGTTAGTCTTGTAAATAAAAGTAGCGTCAAGTGTAAATAATGCTTCCCACCGTCAGTGTGTAGTTTGAAGACCATTCCGCAATTCGGTTAACTGTGGGCGTAAGTCTGTTAGGCAGGGTGCAATGGAGCAGCGGGACACATTTATTTATGTTTTAAAACTGTCGCACTCAGGGTCAGGTTAAAAGTAGAGGGAACTACACCTACGTGTCACACTAAAAATAAAAGTTGTAGGCCCGGGACGTGCCTAAGAGGAGGAGGGTGCAGTGTTGCGGAGATGAGGACTGTATATTTTTTGATTGTGTGCTGTACTATTATTATTATTGTTTATTCTGCGCCCCCCTACCTCCGGAGCTGTGTAAAGGTGAAAGGGCATCCCATAATTAGTCCACAAGCATACACATCAGCCAAATAATAGAATACCCCTGTTGATAGTTATCTCTTATTCTGTGTTTTAGAGTAAGGCTGTGTCTCCCATTAATTGAAGTACTCCATTGCACCAGTGAAAGAGAATAGATCCCCTTTCTTTCCCATCCCCAAAATCCCCATTTCCTTCACATCCCCTTTCGTCATTGCCGAGCCTCGATTGCCCATATTACATCCCCTCTCGTCATTGCCGAGCCTCGATTGCCCATATTACATCCCCTCCAAAACCACCATTGACCATGTGCTCGAGTCGGGGAAGAAAGGCGTGTCTCCACCTCGTCATAGAGGGGAAGAGGGGCGTGCCCGCCCGTCGTCATCAAGGGCGGAGCCCGAGGGTCGCGCGACCAACCAGGGCCGAGGTGAGCACCCCGATGGGCGTGTCCAAAAGGCCGGCGGCTTAATCGCCGGAGGCGCTATATAAAGGCGCGCACGCAGGAAGCAAGTGAGTCGGTTGCCAGAGAGAGTTGGTCACAAAGAGAGAGAGTCGTGAAGAGTCAGTCAGTGGAGTCGGTGATCAGTTGGTTGCGGTGAGGAGTCGGTTGGTGGCGGTTAGTGTTGCGTTGGTTGTGGTGAGGAGTCGGTGGTGAGGAGTGAGTGAACCAAGAAAGAGTTGGGGGTTTGGACCAGACGCGTCAGACAAGTCCTGGGAAAGCAGCGGAGGCCACAGCAGCAACAACACCCCACAGCCACTTGGGGCCTGGACGGCGGTTTTTGAGCAAGGCCGTGAAGGAACGGCGGCTGCTAAACGCACCGATCGTGCTGCAGGACCCCTTTGGACCTTCCTCTCCTTCCAGCCATCCACCTCCTGCCTTTCCATCCTTCTTGTGTACGTGAGTTTGTTCTGTTTGTTCTGTCCTGGGTTAATTAAGCTGGTATAAGTTAATATTTGCACTGTGTCACCTGCGTCTTATGTGTTGTAAATAAACCTTGATTGCTCCTTTTTGCTTGTGTAAATAATAAATCCCATTACTCGTCTGTACGTCTTCTCGTTTTATTCCTTCTTCTTCTTCACATCCGTGTCGCCTCTGGCTTTTCCCTATTGACTAACTGCGGTGCGATCCGGCCAACGTTTGGGTGAAATCGGGTTCTAAGCGGGGAGTAACTGTTCGGACGCGGTAATACCAAACCGCTCGGTAAAATAACATCTTTAATCCGCGTCTGCAACAATATATATATATATATATATATATATATATATATATATATATATATATATATATATATATATATATATATATATATATATATATATATATATATATATATATACATATATATATATATACTGTATATACACACACGAATGTCAATGTCAATGTCAATGTCAATGTCTGTCTGTCTGTCTGTCTGTCTCTCTCTCTCTCTCTCTCTCTCTATCTCTCTCTCTCTCTCTCTCTCTCTCTCTCTCTCTCTCTCTCTCTCTCTCTCTCTCTCTCTCTATGCGCAGCCTCATATTTAAATCTACAAACTCCACACTCAGGGTACAGATACAATTGTGCATGGGAAGTAATATGGACTATGAGCAGTGGCTTTAGACGCCGTTTTGAGGCCAAAGTGACCAATGTAACAATTTTAGCAAACAGGATGGCTAATTGGTCTCAAATTGAAACAACCAGATCATTTGAGTGCAACACAATTTAGCTTTTTTAAAGTCCATTATATATTTAAATTGGCAGATTAACTTAAGCTTTTCCCCACTGGGCATGGGGGTATTTTTACTTGCTTTTCCCATCATGGGGATGAGTACTTTTCCCAGTACAAAAATAAACTGTTAACATTGACAAATTATTCTTAGTTTGTGAAATGATTCTAATTTTATTAAATTATGGCAACTAATGTGCAGTGCAATGGTTAATGACAGTGAAGCCACATGTAAATCACTAATTCGTTTTTAAATGGTGGATACTCATCTGCACAGAACAGAACAAACGGTATGGCGCTATATTGGCATATGTAAAGCTGTGTTTAATTGCTTGTTTTGCTCCACAGATTGCTGGAGACAACATCGGAGCAGATGCTAGGCCAATTGTAGCATCCAATGAAGGGCCTAGCCCAATGGGGTCTCGCCGTGGCAGAGCAAGGCAGAGGCGGCGAGAAGGCCGAAATCGCACGTTTGATTCGGCTGAGCTTTCACGATCACAAGGACCTGTGTCTGCGCCTCAAAATACACAACAAAACCTTGGAGAGATACCAGCAGCAGGAGGTAAGAAGAAATTACAGCAACACCACGTGAGCCATATTGTAGATACCCTCAAGGTAACTGAGGGCCATCCTGCCTACGGGGGATTGAGTTGGAGTGTTTTTGTATACAAGATGTAGGATTATGGAAACACACAATGATGCAGGAAAAATAGAGAACAAACCAAACTTACTGACAGTGGTGGGAATTTCAAGCGAACACAGAACAAGCAGTTGTATGGACGAATTGGCAACAAGAGGAAAATCTGGCATCCTGCCTTGCTCTCCAAACTCTCCGCTGACAAATGGGATGGACAAGATGGATACAGAAGCAACATTTGGGGGGGGGGGGGTGGGTGTAGTTTTAACAGTTGCAGAAAAGCTCATGGTTTTGAATTGGGGGCGATCTGATATGTTTGGTGAACAGCTCTCCTGAAGACCTGGAGAGAAGAATGAGATTGAAGCCTTCCACACTCTCTTCAATGTTCACCAAACGCTGTTCACCAAACATCTCAGATCGTACCCAATTCAAACCCATAATTTTTTCAACCCTCGTTAACCCCTCCCATTCCCCACCCTACTCCAATCCTAGCTCCTTTTAAACTTACAGTTTTCCCTCCTGAGAGTTTCCTTCTGTATCCATCTTGTCCACCCGAAGCATCCTCTACCGCCCCCCATTCCTCCCCACACCCACTGTTTGGCATAGTCTGCCCCTATCTTGGACTTCAACGCTGCTGTTGGTGTTTCCCCCCTCTCTCCACTGTTCTTTTTGACCTGGTGCATCCTGATTGGTTCAGTGTACTAATGCTAGCTGTTCCATGAACCTCAACGATGTATCCAAAAAATCGCACACGTGTCCAAAGGAAGTGGTTCAGTTTGGCATTTTTACCCTTTAGAATTACCCTTTAGATTCTTTAGTATTACCCTTTAGAATTACCCTTTAGTATTACCCTTTAGAATTACCCTTTAGATTCTTTAGTATTACCCTTTAGTATTACCCTTTAGAATTACCCTTTAGAATTACCCTTTAGTATTACCCTTTAGAATTACCCTTTAGAATTACCCTTTAGAATTACCCTTTAGAATTACCCTTTAGAATTACCCTTTAGAATTACCCTTTAGAATTACCCTTTAGAATTATCCTTTAGAATTATCCTTTAGAATTATCCTTTAGAATTACCCTTTAGAATTACCCTTTAGAATTAGCCTTTAGATTCTTTAGTATTACCCTTTAGAATTACCCTTTGGAATTACCCTTTAGAATTAGCCTTTAGATTCTTTAGTATTACCCTTTAGAATTACCCTTTGGAATTACCCTTTAGAATTAGCCTTTAGAATTAGCCTTTAGATTCTTTAGTATTACCCTTTAGAATTACCCGAATTACCTTTTGGAATTACCTTTTAGAATTACCCTTTAGATTCTTTCGTATTAGCCTTTAGTATTACCCTTTAGAATTACCCTTTAGAATTACCCTTTGGAATTACCCTTTGGAATTACCCTCTGGAATTACCCTTTAGTATTACCCTTTGGAATTACCCTCTGGAATTACCCTTTGGAATTACCCTTTGGAATTACCCTTTGGAATTACCCTCTGGAATTACCCTTTAGTATTACCCTTTGGAATTACCCTTTGGAATTACCCTCTGGAATTACCCTTTGGAATTACCCTTTGGAAGTACCCTTTGGAATTACCCTTTGGAATTACCCTTTGGAATTACCCTTTGGAATTACCCTTTGGAATCACCCTTTGCAATTACCCTTTAGAAGCCCTTACAATTACTCTTTCGACCCTTCTGGAATTACACTTTAGAACCCTTTGGAATTAAATATAGTGGGTTAAAAAGGTTCTTATTCTTCATTTTGACGGACAAATAGAAGGAAGAACATACCCCAATATTGAAGCGGCTTCACCTCTTGAAAAGCCCACAGGTAGAGAGCGCCATCTATCTGTGCAGATGAGAGAGAGAGAGAGAGAGAGAGAGAGAGAGAGAGAGAGAGAGAGAGAGAGAGAGAGAGAGAGAGAAAGAGAGAGAAAGAGAAAGAGAAAGAGAAAGAGAAAGAGAAAGAGAAAGAGAAAGAGAAAGAGAAAGAGAAAGAGAAAGAGAAAGAGAAAGAGAAAGAAAGAAAGAAACAGGCCCTGTGCTTCCTTTACTTTGTGGGAGATGCCAATGATATTCAGAGCTTCAGATTTCATTCCATCCAAGAGAGACAAATGTGAAGGCCAAATGGTAAAATAAGAGAGAGCTTTATTCCATCGTGACAGACAAATGCCAGGTAGGCTCTGATAAGTTCAGATTTACCAAGGAAAGACTTAGCATGATGCAGGATGCTCAATCTGTAGCTGACTCTGGATGCCACCTTACAAACATGATATGTCTGGAAAACGTTGAGACTGATGGTGATAGAAAGGTGTTCAAGGGAATTAACTTCTTCCTTGGTCTTGGATGGTTATTACGAAAAGTAAAGGGTGGTGAACAAGAGATAGGTTATTGACGGTCATCCACCTCGCACCGTTAGGCTCATTAGGTTGCCGAGATAGTTTCATTGGGTCGGGGTTACAATCCTGGAACCGTCACCACTCCGACACAGGATACCCGACTGTCTCACCCCCAGCAAGATGGTACTCATTTTGCCGTCCTCTGAAGAATGACGGGTCGAGTCGACCAGACGTGTCATTTTAGCACATTTGGAGTCTGAACTCAGGTCCGTAAGACCCTAAGACAACCACCTCAACTGTTAATCCACCACAGGTAACAGCACAAGGGTTAAAGGGTAGTTTATAAGGAAAAGTCTAGGTTTGTGTGGCCAGAGGGGGTATTTTAGGGTAGAAGGGGCAAAGAGGTATGCATGAGGTGATGGAGGGGTAGAAATCTCACTACATTTGCACACGTACATAGGCCCTAGGCCCTAACAGGAGAACAATACAACAATAGCATCCTTTTTTCACCTGAAAATTTTGCATACATTTTTCGAAATAAGGAACTAAAAACCAATCTGTTTTGCCTCTTCAAATTGTCATCTCATTGGTAGTCAGGTTTGGATGCACCCGATTATTGACGCGCTTTCCGCCAATGGGGGGACTGAAATTGCAGCTCGATCAAGTAGAACTCATTGTTCTGGATGTGCCTTCTTGTTAAGTTTTTTGATTTGGCAAAGGTAGGTCATATGACAATATCTCTAGCCTGCTGTAAATTACATGACTCGAATCAGGTGTGAATAGGTCGCCTCTTTTTCCGAATTGTCAGGACACCCTGTGCCAGATGAGGGGACATTTGTCACTCCCTTAACGACAACATTTGATAAACATCCCAGGACTAATATCATTTTGGTAATTCATTCTCACAGAGCTGCCACGTATTGCCGCACATGCTCTTCCTCTGGAGGAAATTGAGAAGCGCTGGGGGGAGGTGGAGAGGATCCAACCACGTGACACCATGCAAGGAGCCACGAAGGCGCCACATGCTCCAACAGCAGGAATGCTGGAAATGCTGGAGGAAGAGGTTTGTGTTTCTCAGGTTGTATCTCTTTTAAGGATAAAAAGGAGGATCTCTATCATGAATTCAATATAATTTAACTCCAGGACCAGAGTATTGATTAATTAATGCGGCCAAGAGTTGTGGCTACCCCAAACAAAGTACTCAAAGAACCACCTTTAGAGGCCATTTTTCCCCGCAGAGCGGGGTTGGCCTTTTTTGGGAACCGTGGTCCCCTTTTTGAAGCGATGTTTTATGGCCGGATGCCCTTCCTGCCCCCAAACCTGTTAGTCGCCTCTTGCGACACACAGGGAATTACCAGTGAACTGGTACTCAATTTGCCGACCTCGGAAGGATGACAAGCTGAGTCAACCCCCCTGGTGTTAATTCAACGATCGACCAGGATTCAAACCCAGGATCTTAGGATCCCAAGCCGGCACCCTAACTGCTAAGCCAACAAACAAAGTACTCAAAGGTTGGACAACAATTTTTCTCAACTAAATATTGAAAGAGGTATGCTAACTGCCATGTGAAAGAAAGTGGAAGGGACATTTGGGGCATAAGGCCCGACTTCAAATCAATTTGAGCTAGTTTACCTACTTTATCACACTGGTATGCAAGAAATCCTCTCAACACTATACCAGCAGGGAATTTTGATGTATGGGGCACATTTGCTGCAGGAAGATGGTGCCATCTGCCCCATCCATGTCTAGAACCACCTTTGCCTGGAAGAGATGGATTAGACTTACCTTCAGGTCTTCAAGACAGTTGTTCACCACCATCTCAGATCGTCCCCAATTACAAAACCATAATCTTTTGTATCCTTGCCAACTCCCCCTCTCCAACACTCCCAAAGCCGACAACTCCACCCTGAACTCTCCTCCTTCAAAATTCCCATTTTCCTCCTGATCATTTCCTTCTGTATCCATCTTGTCCATCCCATGCGTCCTTCCCTACCACTCATTCCTCCAGACACCCATTGTTTGTCCAAGTCTCCTATCTTGTCCTTAAACTATGCTGTTGGTCTCCCCTCTCTCTACTGTTCCTTGTGTCCCGTTACGTCTTGATCCATTCAATATTCGAGGTCAACTTGAAGATGTTCAACATCTTCCTTGAGGTATTCCGAAAGTATGCATCAAAGGCAGAATTATTTCTCCCCACAATGTATGTCAAAATCTATCATTATTCAGATAATGTTCTTAAATATTTCTTCTCCAACAAAAATATTCAACATCATGAATTTATTATATTTAACCTCATGTTGCTTCAATTGAGGTTTCATTCCCCGCTCCCTTTCATACCCCGATTCCTTATTATCTTTATGATTATTAATACCATAGCAGAGTACCCACCCTATGTGCGAACTTGTTCCAAGCATGCAACACGTTCTTCTGACACATCCCCTTATTTGGGTGGTGTATAGGTGACAGACTGCTGCCTCCATCGCTCCAGAAAATAAAGTTAACTCTGGTTGCGTGTATGAAGCGAAAACATGCGTACTGCTTCTGTGCATATATAATAAATACATTGTGATTATAAAGCTCGGATAATTCCAAATACATCAATCCTTCCCCCAAAGGAAAAAATGGTTGTTTTTTTATTACTTGATGGAATCAAACGAAACTTGCACAAGCACAACTTTAGGGTGTTCTCACTAATCTCTGAAAGTTTCACCTTCCTGGGACAAATCAACACGGAGGAGTAGATGATACATACTGTTGTGTGACTGCTCTCAGTTAATACCAGGCGCGCCACAGATAGCAAATCGAGCGTTATTCGAGGCGTTGTTCAAATACAGACTCACTATACAAGCGCGGTATATATTATATTCACTATATATTCACTATACTATACAAGTATACTATACAATATATATTCCTAAATACAGTCACATGAAAAAGTAAGTACACCCCATGTAAAGTTTTGACTTTTTCAACATCTATCTATAATTCCACTAATCTCTCTGTGTGTGTGTGTGTGTGTGTGTGTGTGTGTGTGTGTGTGTGTGTGTGTGTGTGTGTGTGTGTGTGTGTGTGTGTGTGTGTGTCTGTGTGTGTGTGTGTGTTTGTCTGTGACCGCTGTTTCTCGACAACCACGGGTCCGATATACTTTAAACTTGCCAGGTATATTGCTGGGGACCCGAGGATGTGCCTTTTCAAGGTTTCATATTAATCGGACAAGTACTTACCGAGCTATGGCGATTTAGCCGTTCGCCGTTCGCTTTGGCGTTGCGAATGGACCAAACCATTGCATGTAAATAGAGGGGGGGGGGGGTTCTGTGGTCGTTGCGAATGGACCAAACCATTCATGTAAATAGAGGGGGGGGGGGGTTCTGTGGTCGTTACTGCCACGTGGTTTCAAAGTTTTTTTTTGTTGTTGTTGTTTGCACGCATGTTTTTTTGCACCCACGTACGGGCACGCCCTAGGATGTTTACACACACACACCCCTACACAAATTTTTTTTTTTTTTTTTTTTTGGCAAGGAACGGGCACCCACGTACGGGCACGTCCTAGCTTATATATAGTACGGGCATGCCCTAGTATTTCAACATACAGCTATTTGATCTTCATTTCAACAATATTGATAGATAAAGGTGATATAATATAACAAATATCATGAAACATTTACATTTTGTAGTCCATTGTACAATTTAAATTAACATAAATGCGAATTTCACATGTGGAAAAAGTAAGTACACCCCTACATCTATCTATAATTCCAGCAATCTCTGTGTGTGTGTGTGTGTGTCTGTGTGTGTGTGTGTCTCTGTGTGTGTGTGTTTGTCTGTGACCGCTGTTTCTCGACAACCACGGGTCCGATATACTTTAAACTTGCCAGGTATATTGCTGGGGACCCGAGGATGTGCCTTTTCAAGGTTTTAAATTAATCGCAGAAGTAGTTACCGAGCTATGTCCAAAAAACGATTCAACCAATCAGAGAGCAGCGAGCTATCACGTGTGCCGAACGTGGCGAACAGACTCTGCCTCGGATGGCACATTTGAGAGCGTATTCATTTATTTCCCGTCGGCAAACTATGTTGGCGCTATGTTGGCGTTAAACGATGTTTTAAAACTAATTAAAACTAATTTGCGATTCTTTCGCTTTCCTGCGATATGCGACCTTCCGGAGCTCCTGTGAGAGCGTGCGCCATTACGGATAGTACGGGTACGGGCATGGGCATGCCATATGTTGGCGTTAAACTATGTTTTAAAACTAATTAAAACCATTTCATGTAAATAGAGGGGGGGGGGGGGGGATTGTCACTGTACTCGCAAGCCGTTCGCCGTTCGCTTTGGCGTTGCGAATGGACCAAAACATTTCATGGACCAAACCATTTCATGTAAAGCGTTCGCCGTTCGCTTTGGCGTTGCGAATGAACCAAAACATTTCATGGACCAAACCATTTCATGTAAATAGAGGGGGGGGATATAATTTTAGATATATATATAGTACGGGCATGCCCTAGTTTATCACAACTTCAAATACCTAAAATTAGAATCAGGTGCACCAGCTCAGGTGCAAATGATGAGAACATCGTTAGAGAGGATCTTGGAGGAACCTGTCTTATTTAAACCTCAGACATTTCGTTTGGTTTGCTCTTTGTTGTTGAAGTGTGCGGCGTCACCATGCCTAGATCAAAAGAGCTCTCTGAGGCCTTCAGAAAGAAGGTTATAGACGCCTACGAGTCTGGGAATGGATTTAAAAATATCTCCAAACAATTTGAAATCAATCATTCGACTGTCTGGAAGATCATCGACAAGTGGAGAAGATTCCAAACAACTGCCAACTTGTTCAGGCCAGGCCGCCCCAGCAAGTTCAGCCTGAGAGCAGACCGCAAGATGCTGAAGGAAGTCTCGAAGAACCCCAGAATGTCATCACGGGACCTACAGGTAGCTCTTGCCACTGTTGATGTCAAAGTGCACGAGTCTACCATTAGAAAGAGGCTGCACAAATTTGATCTACATGGGAGGTGTGCCAGGAGGAAACCTTTGCTGTCCAGAAAGAACATCAGGGCAAGACTATAGTTTACCAATGAACACCTCGGCAAAGACCAGCACTTCTGGAACAATGTGCTCTGGACAGATGAGTCAAAGGTAGAGCTATTTGGCCACAGTACCAGAAAACATGTTTGGCGAAAACCAAAGACAGCATTTGACCACAAGAACCTGATACCAACTGTAAAGCATGGTGGTGGAAATATTATGGTTTGGGGCAGCTTTGCTGCATCAGGGCCTGGGCAGCTCACCATCATAGAATCCACTATGAATTCTTCATTGTACCAGAGGGTGCTTGAGGATAATGTGAGGCCATCTGTCGGAAAGTTGAAGCTCAACCGAAGGTGGACCTTGCAACATGATAATGACCCTAAACATACCAGTAAATCCACCAAGGAATGGCTAAGAAGAAAGAAATGGAGGGTTCTGAATGGCCAAGTCAAAGCCCGGATCTAAATTCCATCGAGATGTTGTGGGGGGATTTGAAACGAGCTGTGCATGCAAGAAACCCCTCAAACATCGCACAGCTGAAAGAATTCTGCATGGAGGAGTGGGAAAAATTTCTCCCAGTCGATGTCAGAGACTGGTAGACAGTTAAAAGAAACGCCTACTTGAGGTTGTTTCTGCCAAAGGGGGCAATACCACCTATTAGAGCCAAGGGTGTACTTACTTTTTCCACATGCGAAATTTGCATTTATGTTTATTTAAATTATACAATGGACTACAAAATGTAAATGTTTCATGATATCTGTTATATTATATCACCTTTATCTGTCAATATTGTTGAAATGAAGATCAAATAGCTGTATGTTGAAATATGTTGAAAAAGTCAAAACTTTACATGGGGTGTACTTACTTTTTCACGTGACTGTATATATATAAATATATTCCTATATATATATATATATATATAATATATATATATATATATATATATATATATATTATATATATATATATATATATATATATATATATATATATATATATATATATATATATACAAGTATAAGGTACAGTGAACCCTCGTTTATCGCGGGGGTTACGTTCCAGAACCCCCCGCGATAAACGAAAATCCGCGAAGTAGCGACCATTTTTTTTTTTTTTTTAAATATATATTTTAAAGCATTATGAACTCCCCACACTCTTATTAACCTTTCCCATACTCTTATAAACACTTCCTATACTCTTAAACACTTTTTACACTCTTAAACATACGTAATTTTAACAACATATAAAATTCTAATGGGTACTCACCATTGAAGATACTGTAGCTACCCATGGGTTCCCCAAGCAAGACCAGCATCAGAATCTCCTTGCTCCAGCCGGTGACGTCACCGGCGGGGATTCCCGGCGCGAGAGTGGCTGGTCACGTGACCGCTAAAGCGTGCCGCGCTTTGCGGGTATAATCAGCTACACCTGTTGATCACGTGACCACCGATTCACCGAAGCACGCCACGCTTGAGAGGCGTGGCTTTCGGTTTCTGGTTGTGCTTTATAATGCAGCCCGATAAATGGGCTTTTCAGTGTTCCCGAGTTGGTTTTGAGAATAAATATCTTCTCGGACGAGTTTGTGTCTTGCCCGTCATTTCGTCCGTATCAAGCAAGAGCCCCGGCTCTTCAATACTACAACTTCCGTGATGAAGATGATGATGAATTAGCTGTGCAGTACTGATGACGATGAAGGTGATGATGATGATGAATGTACTGGCGTTTTCCATACGCACGACTCTTTGTCTACCCTTCTACTGTACACTATGTACAGTATTTTATTTCTTGTAATATGTTTTAAATACTGTATTTTTCTTATTTCTTTACGTTTTTTAATTTTTTAGGCTAGAAAATGCTTATTTTACCACAAAAATATTTAAAATAATAGTATATAAAAATACATTTATACCGCAAAATCCCGCGATATAGCGAAAAATCCGCGATATAATTTTACATATACTAGCGAGAAAAAACCGCGATGTACCGAATCCACGAAAAGTGAACCGCGATATAGCGAGGGATGACTGTATATATATATATATATATGTATATGTATATATATTCCAATATACTATACAATAAACTATACTATACAATGTATATTCACTATACAAGTTCGAAGTGGAGGAATGGTTGATCAGAGTTGTGATGGCAATGTACAAAAGAGCGTGCACAGCTGTAAGGACGAAGGACGGGAACAGTGGTGAGTTTGAGGTGAAGGTGGGAGTGCATCAGGGGGTCGGTACTAAGTCCACTACTATTTGTAGCTGTGATGGAGGTGCTGGCTCAGAACGTAAAGGAGTGTTTACCGTGGGAGTGTTGTATGCAGATGATCTGGTGTTGATTGCGGAAAGTATGGATGGACTGAAGGAAAAGATGAACAAGTGGAAGGAATGTATGGAGACAAAAGGTCTGAAGGTGAATATAGGAAAGATGAAGGTGATGGCAAGTGGTAAAGCATGTGGTGAGGTGGAAAGAACTGGGAAGTGGCCATGTGCTGTGTGCAGGAAGGGTGTCGGAGTGAACTCCATTCAATGTACAATGTGCGCTGAGTGGGTTCATCAAAAATGTAGTGGTCTGAGAGGGTTATTAACCAGTGTGACAGCTACATTCAAATGTAACATGTGCACAGAGGGAGCTGCAGATGGAGGAAATGTTGAGTTGGATCTTGGAGACGGCGTGAAGCTGGAAGGTGTGAAAACATTTTGCTACCTCGGAGACATGCTGAATGGAGAAGGTGGATCAGACTCGGCAACGGTTGCTAGAGTGAGATGTGCATGGAAGAAGTTTCGGGAACTGAGTGGCGTGCTGATGAGGAGGGGGGTGTCGTTGAAGCTGAAGGGAAAGGTGTATGCTGTATGTGTGAGAAGTGTTATGATTTATGGGAGCGAGACATGGGTCATGAATGTAGAGCAGCAACGAAGGCTGGAAAGGGTGGAAATGCGAATGGTTCGGTGGATGTGCGGAGTATCGTTGAGAGAGAGGAAGACAAATGATGAATTGCAAAAGATGATGGAAATAGAGCCTGTGATTGATGCTGTGAAGAGGAACAGGTTGAGATGGTTTGGTCATGTGTTGAGGAAGGATGAAAGTGACTGGTTGAGAAGAGTGATGGAAATGAATGTAGAAGGAAGTAGAGGACGGGGAAGACCGAGAAAGACTTGGCTAAAGATGGTGGAAGAAGAAATGCGGGCAAGGGGGTTAACAAGGAGAGATGCAGAAAATAGGGCAAAATGGAGAAGATTGTCATGGGGACCGCAAGGCTAACCCCCGCTCTAGCAGGGAAAATGGCCTTAAAATGCATGTTGTTGTTGTTGTTGTTGTTGTTGTATACAAGCGCGGGAAGAAGACAGAAGCTAGCAGCTTTTAACTGGATGCGATCCGCCGAGCAGTCTTCAATCCTGCTAAAGTTAACTCAAACGAAAACCGATGTAAAATGTACAGGGGAAAATAATATAAGGGTTTATTTACAACGGAATGCCGGGACAGTGAAACGTGCCGGTTAAATAAATGTCCTAAAGTGGAGCGCTCCCACACCAGACGCATAAAACACACAAGGGAATGTATATGAAAAATAAAGGCCGTGCGTGTGTGTGAAGGATGGTGTCAGGGATTGTCAGGCTCGAGCACGCAGTCCGGACGCGGCTCCGGTATTGGTGGGAGGAAGGCCGCCTGGTCGTTGGCGCGAACCAGGCCTTGACGTGCCCTTGTTCGCGCGCTGCTAGGCCAGCGTACGCTGCAGTGGCAAGCCTCGCTTATACGCTCATCGCTCGCACGTGAACACAGGGAAGGAGGGTCGTCAGCGCTCCACCATCCGTCGTCACCCAACAAGCAAGGGTCCAGGGTCATGAACGCAAGGGGCAATGTCAAGCGCAGGGAGAAGGTCCAGAACAAGATGGATCCAGAACGAGAAGGGAGAAGAGAGAGAAAATGTCGGACAGCCAGTTCTTTTGTTGGCCGTCTCGTGACGTCACCGGCACTTCTCCTCCAATCTGCGCGTCGCTTCTTGCTCGCCTCTGACGTCATCGGTGGTACCTGGCCAATCGGCGCTCTACTTCCTCCTCGGCCTTCCTTTCACCAATCAGTGGCCAGCTTCTTGCCCCTGCTTTGACCAATCACGTGCTTCATCCTGCCTCGTCTCCCTATTGGTGGTGTCTCGTCCAATCGCTGCCCCTCCGGGCGTGTCTATTTCCTGCTTGCTCGATGTTTCATCGCCATGCCAGTGCAATGCACGGGCGCTTCCTGCCTGCACTACCCTTGTGAATTGTATTGTCGGGGGGAATTTAATTAGTGTGTGTGCTAATGGGCCTGTCTAGTGTCTATAGTGTAGTGCCATATGGGACAAAGGATAGATTACAGG
Source organism: Myxine glutinosa (assembly GCF_964187855.1). Lineage (NCBI taxonomy): Eukaryota > Metazoa > Chordata > Myxini > Myxiniformes > Myxinidae > Myxine > Myxine glutinosa. The sequence goes on along the minus strand of NC_136270.1, from coordinate 22,216,477 downwards.
TCTCACACACAGGGGAATTAGCATAATTCCTAATCTAGTTAGCACAAGGACCATACCTGTATGATCACAAAGATACACTTATGCGAACAAACCGCCTAAACAAACTTATTACATGCGGGGTTCCCTATCAATCTTATTACATAGTCGGAGCATGATACCTACACAGATCTACCAGATCTATATATCACTCTACCCCAAAATTCATGACATAACATGGAGAAGTAGATGATACACATACATACATACATACATACATACATACATACATACATGGAGGTAGTGGACAAAAAAATGGAAACACCAATGTAAAGTCACTTAATAGGGTGTTGGGCCACCATGTGTGGCCAGTTTAGCCTGTATGAATCATGGCATATGGAATTGGCATATGGAATGTGGCATATGGAATGGAATCATGGCATATGGAATGGAATCATGGCATATGGAATGGCATAGCCACCAGCGTATGGAATTCTGCAAGAAGGATGCTGCACCATTCTTCCACGAGAAAGTCAATCATCTCACACTTGTTTGATGGAGGTGGAAAATGCTGCCAAAGGTGCCGTTCCAGAATATCCCATAAATGCTTGATTCGATTACAGTTTGCAATTTACGGTAAAGCATCATCAGAGAGCTTGCATAATGAAAACGCTTCGAGGGATGTTCCATCAGCAACGAAAACATGTCAAACCCGCAAATTATAGAATGCAAATGCTTCAATTATTATTAATCTATTATTGAAATTAGCAGATAGGCTTAATACGGCATCATCCGATAACAAACAATTGGCAGAGTACCTCCCGCAGCTACCCACAATGCTCACAATTCTACATATAGAGACTGTGTCCTCGATCTCAAACATTGTTCTTGTCCTGTTGCTTCGAACTGTGTTGACTCTTGCTTGATGATGTGTTGATGTGTTGTGTTGTGTTGATGTGTTGACATCGTTCAATAATGGCTCCCAAGCGCAAGACCAGTGTTGGAGATGCGTTGACTACCAAGAGGCGGAAGAAAGTGATGTGCCTGAGCCAGAAAGTGGAGCTGCTCGACCGGCTTTCAAGAGTAGAGAGTGTGCAGCCTCTGTTGCCAAATGTTATGGTGTCAACAAATCCACCGTTCGCTACATACGGAAGAAGGAGAAGGCCATTTGTGAGAAAGTTTTAGCGAGCACTGTAACGAGTACGAAAGTGGTCACCCATGTCCTTCCTGAATGCTCACATGGAAAGAATGGAGAAGACTCTCAGAATATGGATCAAGGACAACACGCAGACGAGGGACTTGATGCTGAAAACCATGATGCTGAAGCGTTCCCTAACCCCGCTTATCAAGGATGAGTTGGACGCCATTCCAAAGGTTTCCGAGGAGGAGACGGCGGAGGCGGGCAGTAATGAGGAAGAGGTGCTGACGTCCAACCTCACAGACCAGTTCCTGGGTGAGTTGCTGCAGGACATGCGGGCGATTGTCGACAGTGTGCAAGACGCTGACCCAGTCGTGGAGAGGGACCTCAAGTTCAAGAGGGGCTTGGATGATGTGCTGCTCCCGTACAAAGTGCTGCATCGAAATGTTGGACAATCTGTCAGGCAACTCCCCATTACCCATTTCTACAGCCCTGTTCCCTCCACCTCAAGACCACCAGCACCCTGTCAACGATGTACACAGATTGAATGTTCACACACACCAATAATAATTGTAGAATATTTATTATCTGGAGAAGATTCACTTGATTATACGTGGATTACAGCAAAGATAGCAGTACACTTCACCAGTATATACGACCACAGACTCAGCACAACATTTCAAGCAAAACTTCTGCCCAACTTGGTTGAATTCAGTTCTTTTATAGTATTTCTGCGAACAAAGGAAAGTCTCTGGAGCCTGGAGGAGTCGGACTGAGGAATGAGAGGTCAAGGGTTTGAGACAAGTTGGCGCCCATGGACACGGTAGAACATCTGTTTAACATTTCAACACAGGCCATACAAGATAAGCAGCCTTAGATGAAAGAGTGCAGACATGGTGCTTTCGTCATGCTGGCGCCACTGGAGGAAACCCTGTCTGGGGTTATCTGGCAAAACAACTTCAATACCTTAAATATATTGTATTTCTATCTTGCACAGATTTATCAATGTAAGCTTTATTCCTATAAGTATTCCTAAGCACAGCAAACACGCAATTGCTATAGCACATAATGCAGATTGATCAAAGATTTATTATTGAAGTATTTCTACAATCACATCTAAATTGGAGTGCTTCAACCACGAACAATACATTGAAGATTATAATAAATGGTGCCTTTGTCTTGATCCGTGTGGATTTAAACAATTAGTGGGAAGAGACCATCATTGGAGGTTTGCCATTGCCTTTAAACAGCAACAACAAATGACACTTATCATTCCTGAGAATTAAACAAGTAAAAAACAAATTTGAAACTCGAACGGCACTCAGTAGAGAGCATACATACCTCCACCTGGTTGGCCATATCACTCAATGGTGAAGAATCACTTAAAAATTCTACTAGCCGGATCCGAATCTTCACCAAAATTGAAGATTCTTCCTGGTCACACACATAACTTGTCCAACAAGGTTCGTCCAAATCCATCCATAACTTTTTGAGATACCCCGCTATGTATCGTTTTTGGCCCTATCTCCCAATGGTGAAGAATCACTTAAAAATTAAATAACTCTCATATCCACATCCATATGCAGATCGTCACCAAAATCGAATTGAATCTTCCTTGTCAGACACCCAACTGGTCCACCAAGTTTCGTCCAAATCTGTCCACAACTTTTTGAGATATCCTGCTATGTATCGTTTTTGGCCCTATCTCCCAATGGTGAAGAATTGCTTTTAAAATTCTAGTAGCCGGATCCGAATCCGCATCTTCACCAGTCTAATCATTTCGTCCTTGTGACTTACGCTACATCTCTGCCAAATTTCGTCCGAATCCGTCCACAACATTTTGTCATATCTTGTGCACAAACAAACAAACAGACAGGGGTGAAAACATAACCTCCATCCATCCACCTTTGGTGGCGGAGGTAACAAGATGCCGGCAATAGCTCGCCTACTCTTAAGAGAAAGACATGTCATGAACAGTTGAAAGTCCATTCAGCCTTCCACAACCCTCCCCTGCCTTCCTCACCAGCGTCCTCACCAGCGTCCTCACCAGCGTCCTCGCCAGCGTCCTCACCAGCATGCTCATCAGCATCCTCACCAGCGTCCTCACCAGCGTCCTCACCCCCGTCCTCACCCCCGTCCTCACCCCCGTCCTCACCTTCTTCTACCTCTCCAGGCTCTAACTTAGTGCACGATTATGCTGCACAATCATTTGGGTCACCCTTAAAGTTCGAGGAATTCATGGGATTTTTATTCATCACCATCACCATCATCATCACCATCATCATCCTCATTTGAAAGTTGTTTGTAAAATAGAAAATTTAAACGGTACATGATGGTGTTGTGTTTTTTTTTGTTTGTTTCACGGTACGATATGGTTGTGGTCGAAAACATTTTAAACTTTAAAAATTTTCCTCTGAATAAGGAACCACCGGGAACCTATAACGTATCCCCCTTTTCCCCATTGAAACAATGCCGCGGCATACATTCACGGGATTTTCAATGACCTTCGTGGATTTTCGTCAACATTCGCGGGACTTGCCTCACCATTCGTGGATTTTGCCTCACCATTCGCGGTTTGTTCCTCTCTATTCACGGATTTCTGCGACTGAGGAACCTATCCCCCCTTTTTCCATTGAAACAATGCCCCGCTATTCGCTAGTTTCGCTATTCGCGGATTTTCCAGGAGCATATCCCCCCGCGAATAGCGAAACCAGCGAATAGCGGGGTCCGACTGTATGTGTGTGTGTGTGTGTGTGTGTGTGTGTGTATATATGTATGTATGTATATATATATGTATATATATATATATATATATATATATATATATATATATATATATATATATAATGTTGCGCTACCTCTGCCCACCTTAGCGCAAGTGTGTTGTGATCTTCCCACAGATAGAGGGACTGAAATTACAGCTCCATCAGGCAGAACTAGAGCTGGACAGCAGACAAAAGAAGGTGGCCAGCCTGAGCTCCAGCAGCAGTTCAAATGAACACAAGAAGGGTGACAAAAAGGTGAGTTAGGCCCAATCCGCATCTCCCATCCACATTGACAGGCATGGTGAACTCGCTCTCAACTCAACAGTTACCCTCATGCTTCGAGTTGAAATACAACAATAGGTTGTCTCGCCATGTACGTACGCACACCAGACGAGTATGTGCTGAGTTTGAGAATATGTGTGCGTAGGTCGTTGTTTTCCTTATCCTCGAATATTTAAAGGGAACACCAAGTGTGGTAGAAACAAAACAAGAGCGGAATTTGTGCCAAATCAGTTACGTAAATATTATTTGCGAGTTTCTTCGAACTCCAAACGCGATTAGAATGTGGTTAAAATCCGGGTTTTCCAACTGGATTCCTGTCGGCTGCAATGCCACCGCTGATTACATGCAGGTTGAGGCGGTCAGGTAAGGCGGCAGAAAAATATACGAACTCCAATTGAGAATGGCTGAGCTTCTGGGACCTGACCTGGTGCTTGGTCTTTTGCAAAGCCTGATGTGGTTCTTCACTTTTTGTGTGGCTTCACCAGTTGCTTCGTATCCTGTATGACCTGGCTTGCTGCATCCCATAATTGCTGGCCTTGTACAGTGATTCCCACTCTGCACAGTTTGGCATGGCTGTTCCCATACCTTCCTGCCTGTCCTGGTGTTTCCCATTCTTTATGGCCTGCCCCATACTTTCTTCCCCATACTTCCATGTTTTGCAGCTTCCCATCCTGCATGACATGGCATGACGCTTCCCATCCCTCGTAGCCTGGCCTGGTGGAACCCTTTACACATGGCATGGCATAGCGCTTCCCATCCCTTGTGGCCTGGCCTGGTGGAACCCTTTACACATGGCATGGCATAGCGCTTCCCATCCCTTGTGGCCTGGCCTGGTGGAACCCTTTACACATGGCATGGCATAGTGCTTCCCATCCCTTGTGTCCTGGCCTGGTGGAACCCTTTACACATGGCATGCCATGTACTTCGCCTCCCTTGTGGCCTGGCCTGATGGAACCCTTTACACATGGCATGGCATAGCGCTTCCCATCCCTTGTGTCCTGGCCTGGTGGAATCCTTTTCACATGGCATGGCATAGTGCTTCCCATCCCTTGTGTCCTGGCCTGATGGAACCCTTTACACATGGCATGGCTCCATTTGTGTTTGTTTGTCCGCACATAACGTGCAAACCTAGGCCACAAACGCCACCTAGTGGTAGCCAGTATTCCACGTTATAAATTTTCAACCAATACCTTAAAAAAGCATGTACAATTAGGATGTAAGTACGTCTATAAAGTATGTACGGTACAATTAGGATGTAAGTACGTCTATAAAGTATGTACGGTACAATTAGAATGTGAGTACGTTTATAAAGTATGTACGGTACAATTAGAATGTGAGTACGTCCATAAAGTATGTATGATACAATTATAATGTGAGTACGTCTATAAATTATGCATGATACAATTCGAATGTGAGTACGTCTATAAAGTATGTTGATACAATTAGAATGTGAGTACGTCTATAAAGTATGTATGATACAATTAGAATGTGAGTATGTCTTTAAAGTATGTATGGTACAATTAGAAAGTGAGTACGTCTATAAATTATGTATGATACAATTAGAATGCGACTATGTCTATGAAGTATGTACGGTACAATTAGAATGTGAGTATGACTACAAAGTATGTACGGTACAATTAGAATGTGAGTACGTCTATAAAGTATGTACGGTACAATTATAATGTGAGTACGTCTATAAAGTATGTATGGTACAATTAGAATGTGAGTACGTCTATAAATTATGTACGGTACAATTAAAATGTGAGTACGTCTTTAAAGTATTGTTACGTTTGTGGGGGTGGATGGAGGAATCCCATAAGAAAAATGAAAGATAGGACTGTGTAATTATAGCATGGACCGTGGATGTGTAGGAGACATCTCAATGTATTTAACTAGGGAAGCTGGAGCTTAAGATTGTTTGTGTCTTCACATGAGGGGTGAAGCTGTGTTTACTAGTTAGGGATGAAGGTTAGTTTCCCCCTGTATGTTGTTTTCTTTGTCGCTTTCCCTACGTTTCGACAATTACAAGGCCGGCCATGTAAAACTTCCATTAAACCAACACAACCGCCAACAATACCTGAACATTGCCAATCGACAAGTAAGCCCTGCCTCCGAAAGATCGGAGCCGGCAGGCCATGCCCCGAAGTTCGTCATCGGTCAAGCGGACATGGGGTGATTCAATAGAGCTCAGCCCTTGGTCGGTATGACGTCAGGAGAGAAGGTTCGAGAGGAGTGAGAGGAAGAAAAGCGCATCTTGCTCGCTCTCTCGGTGTGGGGTTTTGGAGAGAAACAGACGTTGGTGGAGGAGCTGCGTCCTTTCTTTTGCATGTGCGCCTGAGAGGATCACTTTTGCCGAGTCGGCAGGAATTTGAGGGGTTTTTCGGACACTGCTGAGGTCGTGGTTGACTGGGTCAGCGTTGTGCTTCCCAGGATGGCAGAAGGACCTGAAAGAGGACCGCCCTCACAAAATACCTCACTTTCGTGGCGCCGAGGAGCGTGTCTCCATGGCCATCTTGCGCGCTTCCCACCTGTAGGGCTTCAAGCTTCAACGACCATCAAGCTCCTAAAAGTCCTCGTTGAGGCCAAAGCCGAGTGCCGGCCATCGAAAAGAAACGATTGACTTTCATTATCTTTCCCCTGTGTGTTGTATTTGTGAGTGAGTGGAGAGGTCTCACAGAAGAGAATATTTGTTTTACCTCACCTTTCATTTTGATCCTTTGATCCTGTGTGGCATTTTTCATTTGTTGTGTTCATTTATTCGTTGTGGGTTCGGGAATAAACCCGTGTGCTTTCCTTGAGGTAAGTTGTTCAGTTGAGGTAAGAAAGTGGAAAAAATGGCTTTAGATGGAAGCACATTTGCATCAAGGCAACAGCCACCTCTTCCAGATGAAGAGGAACAAGCAATGGGAAGAGTGGAACAGGTGACTGTAGGAGGAAAAAGCAGGAATATAAATTGCACTCCATGTTGCTTTGGCAATTGCTGCTGGCGACGGAAGGAGAATGTCAACCGATGATGTCACTGGTTAAAGGTCACGATAGGAAACTTGCATGCTCTGCCAAAGTTTTGATTGCAAAATTGAATACCTTCTGATTTCAGTATGCTATGCTCTGTTGCGTACTTACATATATTCTTAAATTGTTGTAAAAGTGAGGGTTTGAGGAATATTTTAGGTGAGAGACACTTTGTTTTCCCTTTACGATGTTATGGCAAAGACCATATCTGAGAATAAGTAAAGGAGGATGATGATACATTTTTTTTATTGTGATTATTTGATGATTAATTAATTTCATGTCTCTGCTGTTATCATCCAGATAGACCTGCAGAGAGTGAAGAACGAGCTCCATTTAGAGATCCAGGTTCAGCGGCGACAGATAGAGCAAGGGTTCCTCGTGACCCGGGCCTTGCGCCGTGGATACGGCGCAGCCTGCGAGGTTGCACATCGGCAAGAGCGGGTCCTGGCTGATCTGGAGGATCAACTCAGGTTGGCACAAACCTTACAAAGTGAAGCAGAGCAAGGACGAGCTGCAGCAGAAACTGCCTTGAGTGCCATGCAAGCATGGGCCAGAGATGCCGAGGAAGAGCTGAAGCATTATCGTGAGAATGGAGAAGTGAAGGCCTTCAAGGAGAAATCAGCCATGGACCCAAGAGAGGAAAATGTAGAGACTGTAACTGATGAGCTCAGTCATTGTTTCAGTTTTCAGGAAGAACAAGAAGGAAAAGAGCATCGTACAGACAAGAAAGTGGAAAAAATGGCTTTGGATGGAAGCACATTTGCATCAAGGCAACAGCCAACTCTTCCAGATGAAGAGGAACAAGCAATGGGAAGAGTGGAACAGGTGACTGTAGGAGGAATGGGTTCAGGTTTTTCAAAACTCCTCAATGATCTTGACATTTTGCTGCATAAAATACAGGATGAAGAACAGAAGACTCGAGTTGAAGGGATCCAGCAGCATTCGATAATCTCAGGCACACTCACTATGCAGGCAAGAGAAAGAAGTCCTTCAGAAACAGCTGAACATGAAGACGATGAAGAAGAAACCGACTCGCAGAGTAATAAAACGAACCAACAGGACCTGGAGTCGATACTTCAGCAGTACTCGGGGCTGATAGGTCATCTTGCAAAAAGAATGAAGGGTCCTTCGAAGCACCTGTCCGATAAAAAGAAAGCAGAAATTAAAAATTGCAGTGTTGGTAGTGATTTGAAAGAAACTGAAGATGTGAAGTTCTTAGAAGGAGCTTCTGGAGCGAAGAATATGGTTCTGCAGGAAGACGACAACTTGGGTTCGACTGGATCGCCATTAAGTGACAAACCCCGAATTGAGGAGAATTCAACGCTGAAGCATGGCGGACATGCAGAACTCCAGGAAATGCAGGAAATATTTATACAAATAAAGGAAGACTTTGAGGAGTTGAGAAAGAGGTTTATGAAGACAACCACAAAGAGCACAGACCTAGGAAGTAAGTACAGAACACTTCAAAATGATTATCAGATGTTAGTGGAAGAGTGCCAACACGAAGCATCAGAGGTCACGGAACAACTTACTCTGACTGGTCTTTCATTGGTAGGCCAAGACATAAGTTCAGGTGCACAGAATGTAAGGCTATTTAGTGGTGGCAACACTGGTTGTCCATCCTTCAGTGAGCTGCTGGAGAACCTTACAGGATTTGTGATGAAACTGAAGAAATTAAAAAGCAGTTTTCACAACCAGGAGACTCCAAGAACACTGCCATCTTCTGCCGGGCAATGGCACAGTGCTGAAGGCTATTTAAATGTTATGAATGAGAGTGAGAGTTCCATATCACAGCCTGAAAGACATTCGTCTGGGGATATTGTTGATCAAACGTCATGCGATGAGAGCAGAGAACTCCTGTCCACTTTTGATGACATCGAAAGCAAGTTAATGATTTTGGAAGGACGACTTTCGGATACAAGCAAATTACTCACTACATCTTGCTTCCACTGTCCGCACTTGGAGCTGCAGTATCAAAACGACGTCCCGGCTTATAGTGTGGGTCTGCCGTCATCACCTTCGCCGTTATCCTCAACGTCAACGCCAACATCATCACAATCGTCATCTGTCAGCACAGTTTCTTTGAAAGAACTTCCCCAAAAGCAAACGTTTATCGGGATGTTAGAGGCCAAGCTGGCGACTTTGTCGGAAGAGGAGCAGGTGAACGTTCTGTTGGAGAAGCTTGCGGTTGAGTCGGCTCTCCTTTCCCACGCAACTGGACAGCAGCCTGATGTGCAAGCGGGCGTTGATTATCACCGGAAGCAAGTCGACCTGCTGCTGTCAGCATGGCTTCCTCATGGTGCTTGGAATTCCTACAACAACGACAGTAGTATACTCAATAAATGTCCTCGAGGAGAAATGAGCGATCTTCATCCTGATGAGATCAACGAGGACTCCGTAAAGAAGCCACTGGAAGTCCAGCTTCTCAATACTGTTGTTATAAGTGGCATTTTGGCTCTCATTTTGAAAAATATGCAAACTTCTTCAAGGCAGAGAATCATAGAGTTAGAACAAGAGCTCTCCAGAACTTTCCACTGCGAGCAGGAGCAGGAAAGACTATTACTAAATATTAGAGAAGCGTCGTCCCTCCATGAAGTCAGAGAGCAATTGAAAACTTTGGGAAGTATCTCACTTGATTGGAAAAACAAAGAGGACATAGAGAGGCTTCAAAAGGAAATTACAAACCAGTGGAAGCATGATTCCAGTGTCGTTGAGGACTACCAACGACTGCGCAGGTGCTTAAAGGAGCTCCAGACGGTGATCGGCCGAGACCAACAAGAACCCGATGATGCATTCTCCAGTGATATCGCAAGCTCCTCAAATAATACGGCGGAAGCTGGACACGCTGGAGACACTCGGATAGAAATGCTTCAGAAAGAATTAGAACAGGCGGGCCAACGATTATACCAGAGGATTCAAGAGAGTGAGAAAGTGATGGAACAGCTCACAAGTGCCTTGGATGTAGTAATTGCAGGACATGCCAAATGCTTGGAAGATACTGAGGCAGTTAGACGGGAAGCAGAAGGAAGGCTTCAGGTAGTGCAGAACAACTTCTCCCATGATAAGGAGCATCTCACTGACACACACAAAGAGGAGGTGAACAGGCTTCCATTTCAACTTCCACAAGATGGGGAGCCGCTTCAAGCGTCACGTCAACTGAGGGAACGTTGTGCATTGGAGTTGGGCGACACGAATGTTCAGCAGACAAACTATGCAGCACTGTGCAAGCGGAACTCTCAACTGGAGAAACGCGTCGAGACGCTGTGCTCGGAACTCGATCGTCGGCCACCCTGCGAATATGTTATGTCTCTTCGGTCAAAGCATCATAAGGAGCTCAACAGCCTCAAGGTTACTGAACTACAATATTCATTCCATAGGATACACTCAATTATGGATAACTTACCTAATGTGCACCGCCACTACATCAGTGTGCACCAGCACCCTAATATGCACCACCACTGCATCAGTGTGCATCGGCACCATAATATGCACCACCACTGCATCAGTGTGCACCGGCACCCTAATATGCACCACCACTGCATCAGTGTGCACCGGCACCCTAATATGCACCACCACTGATCAGTGTGCACCGGCACCCTAATAGGCACCACCACTGCATCAGTGTGCACCAGCACCCTAATATGCACCACCACTGCATCAGTGTGCACCAGCACCCTAATATGCACCACCACTGCATCAGTGTGCACTGTCACCCTAATATGCACCACCACTGCATCAGTGTGCACCAGCACCATAATATGCACCACCACTGCATCAGTGTTCACCGTCACCCGAATATGCTCCACTGCATCAGTGTGCACCAGCACAATAATATGCACCACCACTACATTGGTGTGCACCGGCACCGAAGTTGTGTAATAATCAGATGTTGTGATTCTCAGCTTTTTAAGTCCGATTTTAGTTTCCGTTAACATCCTGGAATCGGAAGAAACACTCTTTATCTTGCTTGTTCGTAGATAAATATGAAATATACCTTGTTGTTTGTATACCGTACAAGATGAATCGCCGTTGATAGGCAATAACATCAGTGGCGATGGCTGGTTTGTCATTATGCGTTGCAGGCGACCTGCGAGCGTGGGTTGGTGGCCATGGACGAGGCACACGTGCGCTTAGTGAAAGAGCTGCAGCGGGGGCATCGGCGAGAGTTGACTCGGATGCAACACCAGCAGGAGCGCTTGCTTGCTGAGGAAACTGCTGCCACGGTGGCCGGTATGCTTGTTAAAGTCTACCCAGCAACTCATGATTCTCACAACTATTTCATAATATCCAGTCCTATTCAAAAATAGCATGCATTCAGTGAAATATCAGTGAAATGAAAGTGAAGTGAAATGAAAATATTCAGTGAAAAATAGCAACAGTCGCGTGAAAAAGTAAGTACACCCCTTGTAAAGTTTTGACTTTTTCAACATATTTCAACATACAGCTATTTGATCTTCATTTCAACAATATTGATAGATAAAGGTGATATAATATAACAAATATCATGAAACATTTACATTTTATAGTCCATTGTATAATTTAAATAAACATAAATGCAAATTTCGCACGTGGAAAAAGTAAGTACACCCCTACATTTATCACTACTTCAAATACCTAAAATTAGAATCAGGTGCACCAGCTCAGGTGCAAATGATTAGCACATCGTTAGAGAGGATCTTGGAAGAACCTGTCTTATTCAAAGCTCAGACATTTAGTTTGGTTTGCTCTTTGTTGTTGAAGTGTGTGGCATCACCATGCCTAGATCAAAAGAGCTCCCTGAGGCCTTCAGAAAGAAGGTTATAGATGCCTATGAGTCTGGGAAGGGATTTAAAAAGATATCCAAACAATTTGAAATCAATCATTCGACTGTCCGGAAGATCATCTGCAAGTGGAGAAGATTCCAAACAACTGCAAACTTGTTCAGGCCAGGCCGCCCCAGCAAGTTCAGCCCGAGAGCAGACTGCAAGATGCTGAAAGAAGTCTCTAAGAACCCCAGAATGTCATCACGGGACCTACAGGTAGCTCTTGCCACTGTTTATGTCAAAGTGCACGAGTCTACCATTAGAAAGAGGCTGCACTAATTTGATCTACATGGGAGGTGTGCCAGGAGGAAATCTTTGCTGTCCAGAAAGAACATCAGGGCAAGACTAAAGTTTGCCAATGAACACCTAGGCAAAGACCAGCACTTCTGGAACAATGTGCTCTGGACAGATGAGTCAAAGGTAGAGCTATTTGGCCACAGTACCAGAAGACATGTTTGGCGAAAACCAAAGACAGCATTTGACCACAAGAACCTGATACCAACTGTAAAGCATGGTGGTGGAAATATTATGGTTTGGGGCAGCTTTGCTGCATCAGGGCCTGGGCAGCTCACCATCATAGAATCCACTATGAATTCTTCATTGTACCAGAGGGTGCTTGAGGATAATGTGAGGCGATCTGTCAGAAAGTTGAAGCTCAACCAAAGGTGGACCTTGCAACATGACAATGATCCTAAACATACCAGTAAATCCACTAAGGAATGGCTGAAAAGAAAGAAATGGAGGGTTCTGGAATGGCCAAGTCAAAGCCCGGATCTAAATCCCATCGAGATGTTGTGGGGGGATTTGAAAAGAGCTGTGCATGCAAGAAACCCCTCAAACATCGCACAGCTGAAATAATTCTGCATGAAGGAGTGGGCAAAATTTTATCCTAGTCGATGTCAGAGACTGGTAGACAGTTATAAGAAACGCCTACTTGAGGTTGTTTCTGCCAAAGGGGGCAATACCACCTATTAGAGCCAAGGGTGTACTTACTTTTTCCACATGCGAAATTTGCACTTATGTTTATTTAAATTATATAATGGACTACAAAATGTAAATGTGTCATATTTGTTATATTATATCACCTTTATCTATCAATATTGTTGAAATGAAGATCAAATAGCTGTATGTTGAAATATGTTGAAAAAGTCAAAACTTTACATGGGGTGTACTTACTTTTTCACATGACTGTATAATGTATGTATATATATATATATATATATATATATATATATATATATATATATATATATATATATATATATATATATATATATATATATATATATATATATATATATATATATAGATATATATATATATATATATGTATGTATATATATATATATATATATATGTATATATATATATATATATATATATGTATATATATATATATATATATATACAGACTTGGCATTTAATATGGAATTTTTTTTGTTGTTGACTTGGGTTTACTTTCTTAACTCAGTATATCAATCTGGTGAGTTTCTTTTACACTTTGGTGATTTATTTGTTAAAAGAACCATGTCACTGATTGTCTGTCGCAGCAAGAAGTCAACAACAGGATTATATCACAGGTGGCACGGCAAAATGTACGGACAGGTGCATTTGATGATTGGCTTCACAGTCAGGTATACAAGGGTTGTTGCGTTCTGTATTAGTGGAAAACAACTGCTGCACATCTCCAAAAGTTATTGCCACTTCCTCTGGAGATGGTCCGTCAACTCGACAATGCTGTTTGTCATGGAGTGGTGGCTTTAAGAAATTACGGCATGAAACAGCGTGCTATTGCCCGGCAGTATGGCATCACTCAAGGTCAGGTGTCAAAGATCCTGAAACGAAATGCTCAGAGGGGTGTCCCTACTCCAATACCGAGGCCAGGACGTCCCCGCAGAACCACAAGGAGGGATGATCGCCAGCTGCACCAGTTAGTCCTCAATGGCCGTACCAAGTCAGCTAATCGGCTTAGGGCTGAGTGGCAGCAACTGACAAATGTGCCTGTATCCAGAAGGCTAGTCAACCAACGACTGGTTCAAGCAGGCTATCGTGCCAGGCGTCCCCTGAGAAAGCCACGCCTGACCAGACAACACCGCCAGCGCCGATTGCAGTGGGCCAGAGAGCCCCGTCAATGGCAGCCAGGACACTGGAATCACGTGATCTTCAGTGACGAGTCTAGATTTCTGGTCTATCGTCAAGATGGCCGCGTCTGAGTGTGCAGACAAGTGCATGAAGCCTACAACAAAGATTGTATAGTGCCAAGAGACCAAGCTGGAGGTGGTGGGGTGACCGTTTGGGCTGCTTTTCATGCAGGGGGCAAAACTGACCTGGTTGTTCTGAATGGAAACCTGAACCAGTTCAAGTACAGGGCCATTCTGGAAGAAACATTGCTTCCATTTGCTCGTGCAGCCTTTCCATGAAACTTTGTCTTCCAAGATGACAATGCACGGCCTCATCGTGCTCGCATGATCCAACACTTTCTTGCTGACCGTGGTGTAGAGCATATGGAGTGGCCTGCCATGTCCCCGGATATGAATCTGATAGAGAACTTGTGGGCAGAATTAATGCGTCAAATCGACCACTTGGACCAGCAGCCCACCTCTGTGCGTGAATTGCAGCAGAGTATTGTCACTGCATGGCAAGCGATTCCTGTCCAAACCTTGGCAAATCTCGTGAACAGCATGCCTCGACGTGTACGTGCTCTCCTGAATGCTCGTGGGGGTTACACGAAGTACTGAACTGTAATTTTACTGTCGGTAATCCCAGTCGTAATTTATCTTTTGTTTTTGTTAAAAAAAAATTTGGCTAATGTGCAAAATAAAGAGATACTTCTGGAAAACGTACAGAAGTTTAACACAGTACTGTCCATGAATTGAGTTCGATATCAGTTTACATCACTTTCAAGGATCAATTTATTTGTTTTGAAATGTCAAATGTGGTTTTTGTTTCTTTTAAAGGTCACATTAACAAAATATAGAATAATTTCAACATAATTCCAATGAACTTTTGGTTCTAAGACATCTTGAAAAGTAAGTTCACCCCCACAAAAAAAATATTCCATATTAAATGCCAAGTCTGTATATATATATATATATATATATATATATATATATATATATATATATATATATATATATATATATATATATATATATATATATATATATATATATATTGTTGCGGATATGGGACTTGGCCTCAATATCCGCTTGTAAATACTCCCCTATTTCCCCAATACTCCCCAACTATCCCCAATCCCCCATTCCCTAGTCCCATTGCCTGTAAATAACACTCTGTAGAACCGACCTTCCCCTTTTTCCCCCATTAAATGTCGTGCCCAGGTCCACCGCATCTCACGTAGACAACTTTCGGACATCTTGCTAGTTATTCTTAGTCTATGTCAGTTAAGGACTCGTTTCCATTAATTCTGACTCTTCGTTGCACCAGAATGTGATTATATGGCACCAGTAGTGAGTTTAGGACCTTCCCATACCTCCTCCCATCTTCTTCCCCAAACAACAACTACAACAACAACTACAACAACAACTACAACAACTACAACAACGGCGCGCGCGGGGAGTGTGCGTCCTCACTCCGGCTCGGTTAGCCGCCATTACCCATGCGCTCCACGGGGTTACCACGAAGGGGCTGGCTGTCAGCTCCTCGTCAAGGGCGGAGCCTGGTAACCCCCCCGCACCCAATAAGAAGGGCGGACCGATTCCATCTGGGGCGGAGCTAACGAGCCGAGGGCGTGTCACTCCCCGCCGGATATACGCAGCGACTGACCGGACGTGACGTCAGATGCGCCCCCAGCTTGAGAAGACAAGTCACCACCTCCGAGCGCTGAGTGAGACCTCCCGTATCTTTGGACTGGACCGGGTCGATTCTGTCTTTGAGCCAAGAGTGCACCTTGAGCCATCGACTACCCGCTTTCCTTGCCATCAATCCCCGTGTGAGTCAGTTTTGTCCCGTTTATCTGTGGTCTGTCGGGAATAAGATAAGTGTGTCTAAGTGCCTGTCTTTCTATGCTGTCCCTCTTGTAGTTGTAATCTGACCTTCCGCCCTAATATAACCTCCTCCGGAGGTCTTGAGAACTGAACCCTTGGTGTCGTGTCATTTTAACCCAGCCGTTGTGTCCTTTTCCCTCATTGATTTAGCGTAGCGCGACTCGGCAACGTTCGAGTATAATCGGGTAACTTGTGCGGACACGGCGGCCATTCCGCTCGGCCCACCATAACATCAAAGTCGTGTCTGTAACGATTGGTGTCGAGGAGTGAGATTGGACCCGGAGCGCGTTTACGCGCTCGAAATTATAACAGCGAAATTTGATTGTGTTTTACAAAATATAAAAACCCGAATTTTGAAAGTCGCGCTGTGGCGGATCAAGACAGCTGGGGTCCGGTAGAGGAGAGTGAGGCAGGGTCGGTCCAGGACCAAATTGAGGGACATGAGGAGAGCGAAGCAGCGAGGGTAGCAGACGCACAAAATGGCGCCTCGCTGGTCACGGCGACCGCGCCCGCGACCGTGGCAGCGCCCCTGGTGGATTCGAACCTTTTCCTCCTGCAAATGAGGGCCCTTATGGAACAAATGGGGAACCGGATGGATGCTCAGAGTGAGCGATTGGAGGGCCAAATGGGGGTAATGGGAAACCAAATAGGGGTAATGGGAAACGAAATGGGGGCAATGAGGGACGAAGCGAGGGGTACCGGTGAGGGGTTAGACAACGGAATAAAAGAGGTGAAAAATGGGTTAATGGGGGTAGAAAACAGAATGGCCGCTCAAGAGAATCAAATGGAAGGGATGCAAAAGGGGTTAGAGGGGGTAGAAAATAGAATGGCTGCCCAGGAGAATCAGATAGAGGGAGTGAAAAATGGGTTAGAGGGGTTAGAAAACAGGATGGAAGGCAAATTGAGGGACATGAGGGACCAAGCGGAAAGGGAAGTTAACCAAATGGGGCAGCAGATAGAAGGGGTCAGAATGGGGGTAGAAACCAAACTGGATGCTCACAGGGAGGAAATGGAGCAGATGAGGGTGGCATCTGGGCAGGAGATGCAAGTGATGGGAGAAGAGATCAGAAGAGGTGTGAGTGAGGAGGTCGGAGGAGTGCGCGAGGAGGTGAGGCACTGTAAGGAGCACATGGAGAAGGAGGTGAGAAAGGGGACTGTAAAGTTACAAGGGGGCATTTACCCTGGACACGGATGCGAGCCAGGAAGGATTGGGCGCAGTTTTGTCTCAGACACAGGAGGGCGTGGAGAGAGTGATTGGTTACTATAGTCGGGCCTTAAGTAGGCCCGAGCGAAATTATTGCGTCACTCGCAAAGAGTTATTGGCCATGCTGGCTGCCATGAACCATTTCCACCCGTACCTGTACGGGCGGAAATTTTTGGTTAGAACTGACCATTCCTCCTTGCAATGGCTCCTTCGGTTCAAGGAACTGGAGGGCCAAATTGCAAGGTGGTTGGAAAAGTTGCAGCAGTACGATTTTGATGTGGCCCATAGGGCCGGGAAGGCCCATGGTAATGCGGACGCACTCTCTCGGCGTCCTTGTCTGGGGGAAAACTGTAAATTTTGTGCGAGACACGAGGAGAGGGAGCAATTGGGCGATTCCGCCCCGATTCTCGTCGTCCGGGCAACCCGGGTGAGAGGGCCAATTTTGCCACTAACCGCGGACGAGGAATTTGGAGAGTTGGCTTGGAGCACGGCCCAGCAGGAGGATCCTGTTCTGGGGCCGGTGTTCCAATGGGTCAAATTGGGGCAAAGACCGAAGGGGGAAGAGGTCACCCCCCTCGGGGCACAAACAAAGGCATATTGGGCTCAGTGGCAGACCCTGGAATTGAAAGGCAACATCTTGTATCGCAAGTGGGTGGAGGTTCCCTCTGATAGAACTTCCTGGCTGGTGATAGTCCCTGACAAATTCAAGAACGTCATATTGCAACAGGTGCATGGTACCCGCTCCGGCGGCCATTTGGGCAGGACAAAGACAATATCTCGGGTCCGCCGGAGGTTCTATTGGGTGAATATGGGGCGCGACATACAGGACTGGTGTCGGAGATGCGACGCCTGTACTGCCAAAAAGGGACCAGCACGGAGGATGAGGGCCCCCCTTCAATTACACCAGGTGGGGGCCCCCCTAGAGCGGGTGGCCATGGATATCCTAGGCCCACTACCCCGCACCCGCCTAGGTAATAAGTACATCCTCGTTGTGATGGACTACTTCACCAAGTGGCCGGAGGCCTACGCCCTCCCCAACCAAGAAGCAGGGGTGGTAGCGCAGGCCTTCGTGGAAGGATTTGTGTGCCGGCATGGGATTCCACAGGAGTTGCACACCGACCAGGGACGAAATTTTGAGAGCAAATTGCTAAAAGATGTGTGCAGTCTCCTGTCAATTCGGAAAACAAGAACCACGCCCTTGCGGCCACAATCTGACGGGATGGTGGAACGGTTCAACAGAACATTGATACAACAACTGGCACTGTTCACCGCCACCCGTCAGGATGACTGGGACGAACATCCCCCTTATTTGCTTATGGCCTACCGAACCAGCCAGCACGGGGCCACCGCATGCAGTCCAGCGTTGCTTATGTATGGGCGGGAGTTACGGGCTCCCGCCGACTTGCTATGCGGTCCCGTGCCAGACACAGTGGTTAACCCGCCGAGGGAGGGGTACGCACGTCACCTAGAGGAAGGCATGGAGCTAGTCCATGCCTTCGCCCGCCGCCAACTCCATCTGGCGGGGGAAAAGATGAAGCGCAGGTACGACGACCGGAGCCAGGGGAGTCAATACGCTCCGGGGATGAAGATTTGGTTCTTTAATCCCCGGAGGCGGAAGGGAAGGTGCCCAAAGCTCACCTCCCCCTGGCAAGGCCCAGGAGTCGTCCTGTCGCAAATCTGTGACGTGGTCATTAAGATCAAAATGGGGCCACGAGCCCTCCCTCGGATCGTCCACGCCGAACGGATAAGGCCTTACACCGGCGAGCAGGCGCCCCCGTGGATTGCCTCGGCTTTAGATGCCGAGGCGGGACCCAGTACCTCTGAATAAGGGGGGCTTATTAGTGCCAGAGGACTGGGGAATTGAGAAGCGATAGGCCCGGTGGGTAAGGGTGGCATCCCTGCCACCCTTCCCATGATGGGGCAAATGCGCACTAGCTTATGGGGTGTATGGCAGTGAAAACTAGCCCGGGTGGGTTAGGTTATATTGATAGGGCCCTAGAAGATGACATTAGGTAACGTTAAGTTTAGTTAGTGACTGATACCTGTAGTGGGGACGCAGGTAGATTAGTGTGGATGATAATGACGTGGGAACGCAATAGTTTAAAGGGACGACTGGGAAGCGCAAGTTTCAGAAGGGAGTAGTTAGCTGAGATGATGCCGTGTGTGTGAGAATTGAACAGGTGTGATTGCACAGGTGTGCAACTGGACAGGTGTGATTGCACAGGTGTGCAACTGGACAGGTATGTGGAGCAGTGTATGAGTAGTGAGTGTTGTGGATCAGCGCGAATGCGCTTGGGGAGAGAAGGGTGCAGGTGGCACCAGGTGTGAGAGCACAGGTGTGCAGGTACAGGTGTGTGGAGAGAGTTGGAGTAAGTGGTACGGAGTGGTGTGCATGGTGCGAAGGAGTGGATGGGGGAAGAGTGGACCCCTTTCACGAGTACCCAGGGCGGGTAGTGTAAGTGTTAGGTAGAGGGTATAGGTAAATTGTGGTTGGATATTGGCGTCTGTGGTGCGGTTGCAGAATGGTATTGCGGATGGGTGCATTAGTGTCGTGGAAATGGCTGGGCGTGTAGCCTGTTAGTGTGTGTAGTTGGTTGGGCACTCCACCACTGTGAGGATGTCGGCCAGGTGAGGCCGCAGGTGGGCTCTGGGAGCCGGTAGAGTTGTGGACGGGGCCCGAGGATCCGGAGGACGGACCCGGGTAGCCCAGTGCCAGAGAGGGCACCGAGTGGGGAGAGCGCCAGAGGGCCTTCCCCAGGTCGTTAGGTTAGGGTAAGGAGCAGGTAAGCTCGGAGGCAACTGCAGTGGTGGAGGTGTGCAGGTGGGTAGACCCACTGGGAGAGGTACACGCCACAGCCCAGAAATTGTGCGAGGGCACCGGGAGATGAATCGGGGGAGTGAGACCCCAAATTGAAAAGCACCACAGTTTGGCCAATGGGAATTGGTTTTTAGAACCCATAGTGTAAGAGGGCCAATGGTTTGGCCGGAGAAAGACCCCGGGTAGTGTAAAGTTGTTAAAGTCATTTAGGAGATAGTTAGGATTGATGAACCTGTCGCACCATACGCAGCCACTTACCTGTGGTGATGATGAGGACTCCACACCTGTGTTTTCTTTGTTCTGTGTGCAGGAAATGAGAATTGCTGTGTGGATTGGTGAGACGCATCACGACGTGGATGAGACATTGGGGTGATTCCATCTCTCCCTCCTTAGGAGGGACTGATGATGAATTGGTGATAGCAAATTATGATGTTGAGTTGGAGATGGCAAATTTTGATGAGAGTTGAAAATGGCAAATTTGATTGGTTAGGAGGGAGAGAAGACGAATTTGGTTTATGGGAGGAACGGGGAAGACAGTAGGGACGTTTGTTGATTAGTAAAGTAGATGTTTATGGGTAGTGTTGTGTTTTGTGGATACAGTAAGGGGTAAGGGAGGGGCCATGTAGGTTACCTGGTGGGGGGGGGGGGAGCGTACGGTAGGAACGTACCTGTCTCACCTGGTTCCCATGTGCCCCCAGTGTGCATCATCTTATATTGCGTGCACTTTTGTGCCCTTACCACCTTACTCACTTGTCTTCTTCTTTTGTCTCCCACCTCCGAGGATCTGGCTTTGGGGTAGAGAGAGAGGAGAGAGAGGTGCTGGCTACGCAGTTGTGGGCCTGCACTTTCGCTGCTTGCTGCCTGGATCGATACACCATATGGACCGCAATGTTTGTGGCCACCCACAATGGACCGCAGTTCTTTTGCGGCCAAGCACCACCCATGGATGGACCTATGGGTCAACGTGGCACCTATGCCATACAAGGTGAACCACTACCAGTTGGCCCCCTGACGGCCACAATAGAGAAATGGATGCGGTTGGCGCCTTTCTTTATTTTTGAAAGCAGTAAGAAGGCCAAGAGCACCACATGAAGGCAAGACCAGCGGCAGAACATCGGCCGGCTGCGACACCACCGGTGATTTATAGACACTTTATTGGTGCACCGGATGGTGCTGACTGTACATGATGGGGTGGTGCTTTTGGTGCTTGGAAGGGGTGCTCTGCACGTTATTAAAGGCCGTAAGGCCACAGAGCACTCGTGGGTTGGTGTATCGATGCTGGCATGCGTGCTCTCTCTATGCATAACATCTGCATGTGTTCCTCCAAAAACAGGTCCTGGATCGTAGTGTAAATAGCAGCGTAGTCTTGTAAATAATGCTCCCTACCGGCTGTATGTTTAGTTTGCGAATTCTTTCCGGATTCGGTTATCCTGTGGGTGTGTTTCTGTGAGGAGAAGGGTGCAACGTCGCAGGGGGACATATTTACTCATTTGTGAATATCTGTAAAACTGTCACACTCAGGGTAGAGTTAATAGTAGAGGGAACTACATCTGAGTGCCACACTAAAATAGGTAAAAATTTATCGGGTCGGGACGCCCCGAGGGTAGAGAAGGGTGCAATGTTGCGGATATGGGACTTGGCCTCAATATCCACTTGTAAATACTCCCCTATTTCCCCAATACTCCCCAACTATCCCCAATCCCCCATTCCCTAGTCCCATTGCCTGTAAATAACACTCTGTAGAACCGACCTTCCCCTTTTTCCCCCATTAAATGTCGTGCCCAGGTCCACCGCATCTCACGTAGACAACTTTCGGACATCTTGCTAGTTATTCTTAGTCTATGTCAGTTAAGGACTCGTTTCCATTAATTCTGACTCTTCGTTGCACCAGAATGTGATTATATGGCACCAGTAGTGAGTTTAGGACCTTCCCATACCTCCTCCCATCTTCTTCCCCAAACAACAACTACAACAACAACTACAACAACAACTACAACAACTACAACAACGGCGCGCGCGGGGAGTGTGCGTCCTCACTCCGGCTCGGTTAGCCGCCATTACCCATGCGCTCCACGGGGTTACCACGAAGGGGCTGGCTGTCAGCTCCTCGTCAAGGGCGGAGCCTGGTAACCCCCCCGCACCCAATAAGAAGGGCGGACCGATTCCATCTGGGGCGGAGCTAACGAGCCGAGGGCGTGTCACTCCCCGCCGGATATACGCAGCGACTGACCGGACGTGACGTCAGATGCGCCCCCAGCTTGAGAAGACAAGTCACCACCTCCGAGCGCTGAGTGAGACCTCCCGTATCTTTGGACTGGACCGGGTCGATTCTGTCTTTGAGCCAAGAGTGCACCTTGAGCCATCGACTACCCGCTTTCCTTGCCATCAATCCCCGTGTGAGTCAGTTTTGTCCCGTTTATCTGTGGTCTGTCGGGAATAAGATAAGTGTGTCTAAGTGCCTGTCTTTCTATGCTGTCCCTCTTGTAGTTGTAATCTGACCTTCCGCCCTAATATAACCTCCTCCGGAGGTCTTGAGAACTGAACCCTTGGTGTCGTGTCATTTTAACCCAGCCGTTGTGTCCTTTTCCCTCATTGATTTAGCGTAGCGCGACTCGGCAACGTTCGAGTATAATCGGGTAACTTGTGCGGACACGGCGGCCATTCCGCTCGGCCCACCATAACATCAAAGTCGTGTCTGTAACAATATATATATATATATATATCTATCTATAATTCCAGTAATCTCTGTGTGTCTGTGTGTGTGTCTGTGTGTTTGTCTGTGACCGCTGTTTCTCGACAACCACGGGTCCGATATACTTGAAACTTGCCAGGTATATTGCTGGGGACCCGAGGATGTGCCTTTTCAAGGTTTCATATTAATCGGACAAGTAGTTACCGAGCTATGGCGATTTCTTTACCAAACTCCGCAAGCCGTTCGCTTTGGACCAAACCATTGCATGTAAATAGAGGGGGGGGGATTGTCACCGTACTCGCAAGCCGTTCGCTTTGGACCAAACCATTTCATGTAAATAGAGGGGGGGGATTGTCACCGTACTCGCAAGCCGTTCGCTTTGGACCAAACCATTTCATGTAAATAGAGGGGGGGGATTGTCACCGTACTCGCAGGCCGTTCGCTTTGGACCAAACCATTTCATGTAAATAGAGGGGGGGGGATATAATTTTAGATATATATATAGTACGGGCATGCCCTAGTATATATAATATTATATATATATATATATATATATATATATATATATATATATATATATATATATACAGACTTGGCATTTAATATGGAATATTTTTTTTTTCTTGACTTGGGTTTACTTTCTGAACTCAGTATATCAATCTGATGAGTTTATTTTACCCTTCGGTGATGTCTTTGTTGAAAGAACCATGTCACTGATTGTCTTTCACAGCAAGAAGTCAATAACAGGATTATATCACAGGTGGCGTGACAAAATGTAAGGACAGGTACATTTGACGATTGGCTTCACAATCGGGTATATAAGGGTTGTTGCGTTCTGTATTAGTGGAAAACAACTGCTGCACATCTACAAAAGTTATTGCCGCTTCCTCTGGAGATTGTCCGTCAACTTGACAATGCTGTTTGTCATGGAGTGGTGGCTTTACGAAATTCTGGCATGAAACAGCGTGCTATTGCTCGGCAGTATGGCATCACTCAAGGTCAGGTGTCAAAGATTCTGAAACGAAATGCTCAGAGGGGTGTCCCTACTCCAATACCAAGGCCAGGACGTCCAAGCAGAACCACAAGGAGAGATGATCGCCAGCTGCACCGGTTAGTCCGCAATGGCCATACCAAGTCAGCTAATCGGCTTAGGGCTGAGTGGCAGCAACTGACAAATGTGCCTGTATCCAGAAGACTTGTCAACCAACGACTGGTTCAAGCAAGCTATCTTGCCAGGCGTCCCCTGAGAAAGCCACGCCTGACCAGACAACACAGCCAGCGCCGATTGCAGTGGGCCAGAGAGCACCGTCAATGGCAGCCAGGACACTGGAATCATGTGACCTTCAGTGACGAGTCTATATTTCTGGTCTATCGTCAAGATGGCCGCGTACGAGTGCGCAGACAAGTGTATGAAGCCCACAACGAAGATTGTATAGTGCCAAGAGTCCAAGCTGGAGGTGGTGGGGTGACCGTTTGGGCTGCTTTTCATGCAGGGGGCAAAACTGACCTGGTTGTTCTGAATGGAAACCTGAACCAGTTCAAGTACAGGGTCATTCTGGAAGAAACATTGCTTCCATTTGATCGTGCAGCCTATCGAGGAAACTTTGTCTTCCAAGATGACAATGCACGGCCTCATCGTGCTCGCATGATCCAACACTTTCTTGCTGACCGTGGTGCAGAGCATATGGAGTGGCCTGCCATGTCCCCGGATATGCATCCGATAGAGAACTTGTGGGCAGAATTAACGCATCAAATCGACAACTTGGACCAGCAGCCTACCTCTATGCCTGAATTTCAGCAGACTATTGTCATTGCATGGCAAGCGATTCCTGTCCAAACCTTGGCAAATCTCGTGAACACCATGCCTCAACGTGTACGTGTTCTCCTGAATGCCTGGGGGTTACACGAAGTACTGAACTGTAATTTTACTGTCCGTAATCCCAGTCATAATTTAGCTTTTGTTTTTGTTGAATTTTTTTTGGGCTAATGTGCAAAATAAAGAGATACTTGTGGAAAACGTACAGAAGTTTAACACAGTACTGTCCGTGAATTGAGTTCGATAACAGTTTACATCACTTTCAAGGATCAATTTATTTGCTTCGAAATGTCAAATGTGGTTTTTGTTTCTTTTAAAGGTCACATTAACAAAATCTAGAATAATTTCAACATAATTCCAATGAACTTTTGGTTCTAAGTCATCTTGAAAAGTAAGTTCACCCCCACAAAAAAAATATTCCATATTAAATGCCAAGTCTGTAATTTCAAAACACACCTGGTCACAAGTGTGCCTCAATGACCGGGTCCTCAGTCGAGATCCTCAGCATCATCCCGTTTCGGCCCTCAACTTCGATAGGGTCAGCTAAGGTGGGCGAGCAGGGACACATACGCCTCCACATGCAGCAGCTACACTTGGATGCGTACATACCCCCACCCCCAGCCAGTGAGAACACAGACTACAACAACAAAACGACCTCCACTTCCAGAACCCACAGCCCCTCATCCACTCACACACCAAAAATAACAAAAAACAACCGACTGCCTACCCTTACAACATGCACAACTCAAACAAAAACACATTCATGCAAAACCACACACACTTCTGTAACACACACACACACACACACACACACACACACACACACACACACACACACACACACACACACACATCTCCATTTCTCTTCCACACTCAGTCACTACCCCTTTAGACTGAAATTAACCACCCCCCACATCCTCAACCTACACCGTTTGACGTGCCTCCATAAACCTCCTCCATATCCAAAGTGAGCCTTTCAAGGCAACCTGGGCCACTCTGTCACACATCCTCCTTCTTTCTGTACCACACACTCCAAGCCGAGCAAGAAATGCAGAAAAGGAATTGTCCATATACCCTCTACACCCCACCTAAAATGGCTGACAAGAAACTCGCCAACCCTTCTCCCGACACTCTGCCTCCAGCTCACTGTACTTTCCTCTCTTCCTCTCGTGCTCCTCCTCCATGTTCTCTTCCCAAGGTACAGACAATTCCTCAAGATGACCTGTCTTGTTGCACCTGACCAGATGACAATGTCAGGCCGCAACCCTGTCACACAGATCTCCTCTGGGCATACCAATTGTGGCTTTAGGTCTGCCACCAACTGCCAATCACAAGCATCTGACAGCCCTCTTGCTCTCCACCTCCTCCTCTTTCCACCTCTTACCACTTGGCCCTCTTTGACAAACAACACCTCTCCCCCATCGGCATCCTTCTCCACTCTTCTCTCTCTCTCTCGATCTCAGCACCTCTTGTTGCACCATCTGCACTACCACCGCCAGCACCTGATCATGTCGCCACTTGTATTGTCCTGGTGCCAATGCTACTGAACATGCACTCAGTGCATGCTGCACCATTCCCAAAACTCCACACAAAGAACATCTCTCCTCCTGCAACAAATCCCACAATCTCAAGTTTACTGGTGATGGGAGCACATCATACGTTGACCGCAACAGGAAACTCAACAATATCGGCTCCATCCTCCAAATCTCTTGCCACTTCAATGTCCTCACCCACAAACCTTCCCACCTAGTCCAAGCACCTTGCTGTGTCTGTCCGACTGCTTTCACAATCTCCCCTCCTCCTCCTTTCTTCTCACCTCCCTCTCAACCATCTTCCTCCTCTCTTTCACACATGCCTTTCCCCATCGATCATGCTCCATCCACCCCAAGCCATGCTTCCCATGCTGTATCATCCCCATGACCTCCTCCTGTTGCAACCGCTCCTCCATCTCATCCACCTCTGCTCTTACATCCACTTCTGACTTCCCTTATTCTCTGGGAGAGCATTCTTTACCACTGAATCACTCGAATCCTGCAATATCATGAACTCCAGCACCCTCACCACCTTAAACGCCTCGGTTAATGATGTCAAGGGAAATCGGAGTTTTCCACCTGACCATAAAAGGCAATGTTCGTCAAACAGCGTGGCACTCCCAACCACCTCCTCACAAACGCGCTCACCACAACCTCCATCCTCTCTACATGCCCAATCGCAATATCATACATCAACAATGGCCACAATACTCGTGGCATCAATCCAAACTTCAAACACCATACCGTCAACTTACCTGGCAAACCACATCCATCAATCCTCTTCAAACCTCTCAAAAGCTTGTTCCTCACCTCCTCCACCCTTCCCACATCATTCAACTCCACTGTATACCATCTTCCCAAACTCTTCACAGGGGCCTCTGTCAATGATGGAACCACCTCCCCTCCCAGCTCAAACCTGTGCATGTTATCCACCATGGGCGGACTGGCCATAGGGCATTTGGGCAATGCCCGGTGGGCTGGGACCACTGGGTAAAAAATGGGCCGCTGGGCTGGATAAAAAAACTGCTGAAAAAAAATTTGTCACGGAAAACTTCTGCCTCCATCCCCGGGGATTCCCCGCTAAATATCAAAAGTTCAAAAGGTCGCCCCTGACGCCTCATTATAATTACTAGCAACGGTACCCGCCCAGTAACACGTACCAGAGAAAACAAATCGTTTGCGCAATCTCCAATATTCGATGTGTTCACGGTTTGAATTACGTAATGTAACGTTTGTGACGATGTTTGTGACTTTTGTGTTCACGGTAGTGTTTGATGTGACGGTGTGAACGTAATTTCGTAATGTTTTTCGTTTTTATTTTCGTAATCGTTTAATGAACGTAAGAATAATGTTTAATGATCATTAGATGAACTAGGGCGTGCCCGTACGTGGGTGCAAAAAAACATGCGTGCAAACAACAACAACAAAAAAAAACTTTGAAACCACGTGGCAGTAACGACCACAGAACCCCCCCCCCTCTATTTACATGAAATGGTTTGGTCCATTCGCAAAGCCAAAGCGAACGGCTTGCGAGTACGGTATAACCCCCCCCCCCCCCCTCTATTTACATGAAATGGTTTGGTCCATTCGCAAAGCCAAAGCGAACGGCGAACGGCTAAATCGCCATAGCTCGGTAACTACTTCTCCGATTAATATGAAACCTTGAAAAGGCACATCCTCAGGTCCCCAGCAATATACCTGGCAAGTTTCAAGTATATCGGACCCGTGGTTGTCGAGAAACAGCGGTCACAGACAAACACACACACACACACACACAGACACACACACACACACACACAGACACACACACACACACAGAGATTACTGGAATTATAGATAGATGAATGAATGTTATGACTTATGAATAATGCCATGGCGTCGCGTTGGCAGCAGTGACAATATAAAAATGTTTGCCAATAACTTCAAAGAGAGAAAAGGAACTTTTATCAGCAATGTCGTGTATCCTGAAGTTCTAAGCTGAAGAAGAGGGACCGTACAAAATCATTCAATTTTTTTTTCGAAAAAAAAGTGTACAGTTGATATCACGAATTGAAACCTCGATGCAATAATATTTACTGATATGAACAGTGATGTGGTTTTTTTTTTTTTGAAATTCTAAAAATACTGTTTAGATTTTGATGATTTGCGTGTGATATTTAAAATAAATCGCGCCTCCTAATTGAAGCCCCGCCCTTAGGGCGGGTACCGTTGCTCGTCGTATATAATGGCGACACAACAATTTTTACCGCTTTGCTTTGAAGAACCGGAATGAAAGGGGAGGAGTGTGTTAATATGTCTGGTTGAAGGCTGTGGCGCTGTGAGGTGAGGGGGTTTTAAGCCAGATTTTAGTCTTACAGCCGCCATGTTGGTGCTCACTGTCACTGCGATGCGAAGCGAAAGACGCCTCAGAGCTGTTTCATTCACAATCGCTATGTCGTATGTACTCCCGATACGTGTTTCCTTCATTGTAAAAACTACCAAATCAACAGTTAAAAGGATTTTGAGCCGATAGGCCAAGTAAGTTTAGATAGGTCTACTCCCTACTGATATAGTATTGATAACAATGTCGCGAACTGACTTACGATGCAAAAAAAATAAAATTTCAGCATCTGCATCTGTAACCAACAATAGATAAAGCAAACCAGAAGAGAAGAATGGGTCATGGTGGAGTGAGTGCAGATGATGGTGCAGCAAACATGCAGGGGTGCTACAAAGGCTTCAGTACTCTGCTATCAAAGGAAGCTCCAATGCAGATCCATGTTTGGTGCCACGCACATGTGTTAAATCTCGTTGTGACTGAAGCTACAAGTGTTGTGGTGACTAGCGCATCACTGTTCTCACTACTGAATGACATTGCAGTATTCTTTCGGGAATCTTATCAGCGAATGAACATCTGGAGTCGACACTCTACTACTGTGAAACGAATGGGAACTATCGGAGAAACTAGATGGTGGTCAAAGGATGCCGCCTTGAAGAAGGTTTTTGGTTCATTCAACAACCCAATTGGAGCGCTTTTCATGGAAGTTATCACCACTCTTAATGCCATACTAGTTGCTGACCAGATCCAAGCAGCTGTTAAGGCCAAGGTGAAGGGATACATTGCCAGTCTCCTGCAGTTTGAAACAATTCTGACTGCACAAGTATATCTGCAAGTATTCTCCCACACTACAGCGCTCTCCAAGTATCTACAAACTGTGCAATTGGATCTGCTGACTGTGCACCGGTTGGTGGATGAATTGCTAGAGAATATGCAGATGCTACGGGATGACTTCCAAGCTTGTCATGATGCAGCTGCAAAGTTTGTTCAATGGGCTAATGACCAGCTGGATGAAATGGATGTAAATCTTGTTATGGAAGAGTCCCTTCCTATAAAACGGCAAAGACAGCACAAACGTATTGATGGCGAACTGTCCATAGATGAGGCTACATCAGCTTCTGACCCATTAAAGAAGTATCGCATTGAAGTGTACAACCGAATAGTGGACACTATTGTGAGCAGCATTGAGCAGCGGTTTGACAGATCAGCAACATCAACATTGTATGCTGATCTCTCACTTCTTCACCCAAGGAACTTTGATCAAGTGCCATCGGGAGCTATGGAAGAGCTGCATAAACATTTGCTGAGATTTGATGATGGTGTCACTGCGGAACAACGACGAAAAGAATTGCGAAGCCTTGGAGAACAATGGTCAACACTGAAACAATCAGAAGCAGATGCTTATACAGTGCAGGAGGACAGTGAGTCTGAACAGGACAGGAAGACTCTGCCAAGTACATGTAAGTCATGTAAAGCCTGTCCTCTCTGCTGCTACAAGGTGCTCCTCAAGTTGAACCTCTTCACTGATGCCGACAAGAGCATTGGGCTTGCCTACAAGCTGCTGCTTATGCTGCCTGTGTCACAAATGGCATGTGAACGGTCTTTCTCTGCTTTGAAGAGAATCAAAAGCCGTCTGCGAAGTACAATGACACAAGAACATCTTGAGGCGTTCATGTTGATGTCTGTGGAAAAAGGGATCCTGGCCAAACTTGACACTAAGGATATCATTGATGGTGTGCCTGCCAGAAGCAGCGAACTGCGCAGGCACCTACTCTCTTAGATATGACATGTGCTTGTGTTACTGAAAATAAATTTAATTTTTAGTGGATTTTATTTAGTTTTTTTTTTTTTCAAGCATTTCGTCTATTTACTCAGATAAGCAACATATAAATGAATAATGGGCCGACCTAGGTGAAGGATGCCCGGGCCGGTTTTAAGACCCAGTCCGCTACTGTTATCCACCACTCCTCGTATCACCATCACAATCCTCGACTTTCTTGCTTTAAAGCCCATTCTAGCCCACCGCATCAACCTTTCCAGTGGCATGAAAATGCTGCCACGGTGGCCGGTATACTTGTTGAGGTCCACCCAGCAACTCATGATTCTCACTACTATTTCATACTATCTCGTCCTATTCAAAAATGGCATGTGTATATTTATATATATATATATATATATATATATATATATATATATATATATATATATATATATATATATATATATATATATATATATATATATATATATGTATGTATACAGTGTTAGTAAAAGTTCCTGGCATTGCCGGGTAACACTGAGTTGCTTCCTGACAGGAATATGAAGAGAGTGGGGGGGAGGGGGGGTGGAGGGAGAGGAGGGAGGGTGGAGGGGAGAAAGAGAAAGGAGGGAGGGGGAGGGGAGGGGGGAAGGGGTAGAGAGGAGAGATGTGGGGGGGGTGGGAGGAGGAGGAGGAGCAGGGAGGGGGGAGAGAAGGGAAGGAGGATGGAGCGAGGAAGCGGGGGGGGGGGGAGGTTGGTGACGCCTCACCACACGTCGCTTCGCTATGAACTCCGAAAGGGAGGGGGAGTGAGAAAGTGAGAAGGGTGGGAGTGAAAGGTGTGTGGAAGGAGTGCACGGCACTTTATTAGGAGGGAAGTCTGAAGAGGGGACACAGAGAGGGGGGGGGGGGGGGGGGGATAGAAAAGGTGAGGAGGAGAGGAGGAGTTAGCAAAGAGAATGATATGCAATGAGCATGATAGGTTATGATGGTCGGAGACTATTAACGTGAGCCAAATGAAAAAAATTAAGCTGCGGAATTGAGCTTAGCAGCAGTTCTGACTGCTAAAAACCATTAATTTGTTCTCCGGGTGGACAGCACAGATGAAGTACACCAAACACAAAAACGGCAACTACAAAGATTTACCTTTAAATAATCTTCTGTAAATGTGAAAATCAAGCAGCAAATCATCGAAATGTGGAAACCGCTGAGAGCAGATAAAATGTCGACTTTACATTTGTATTGATACAGTTCGACATGGCGGACGTTTGATTTGACCTCCAAACACGTTTGATTTGTTTGTTTTTAAAATAAGTATATTTCATTGTTATACTGTATTAATATAACTATCTGTTAATACAATGAAAGTATATCGCACAAAAATGTTAGTCAACAAGCATTCTGAGTATTGCGCTGCAATACATGTCCCCGACCGGCAGTCTGTCGTCCGGAAAACTGTTGGGGAAATTATCAAGGGTTATTTATCCACAGGTTCTGAATCGTTCCCAATCGCTAATTACCTCAGGACGGGCTCACCTGTGATTCGCACTCGGGACTTCGATTTATACACCTTGCAGACAGGTCAGCAGAAGCACGACAAAATACGTTGTTGATAAAGAACCTTTCGAGTCGCTAAATATCAGTAATTTATTATATTTTCCAGTTCACGATCAATGATCGATGTGTGTATATATATATATATGTTGCTCGGCTTGGCTCCGCCCCTCCCGAAAGCGCGGGCTGTGTCGCGCTGTTGACGTTCGCGAGACGAGGCTGAGGGTGCGCGGTGCGGCTTGAGGAGAACTAGAATAAACAAGAGATATCCATTTTAAAAAATATATTTTCGTTTAATTAACGATATCTGCCAAACCACGTGCCCTATCGCAAATTCCAAAAGGGCATTTTAGTAGACTGATAGGCTGAACAGATCTGTGAAGTTTCCCCTCTATTGGATCAAAAATGAGGGAGGAGCTCGGTTTTAAAGGTTCATGCTTAAAAACGTCATAACTCTGAAACCATGTGACGCGTGATGTCATACTCGCTGACTTTTTTGTTCGTCATGGGTATGCGATTCTGCCTGCAAAGTTTGGCCTCGATCTGTTCAGCCGTTGCAGAGAAAAGGTTTTTTTTGTGTTTTCATGAAAAACAATATGGCGGCCGAACCACGTGACCTGTGACGTCATAATTACCATTAAAATATTCTACAGACCGAGTCCCTCCTACGGTGAAAATTTGATCTCAATCGGTCCAATTATTGCAGAGAAAATGTTTTTTAAAGGAAACTAAAACTTAAAATGGCACTGAGTTAAGGATCATCAGAATTATCAGAATTACCAAAGTTCAAAGTGCCATAACTTTGTCAAAAATGATCGAAACGTCGTGAAGTTCGAACTTGATCTGTAGCTTATCATGAGGAAACGATGTGCCAAGTTTGAAATCATTAGCATTAAGCGTTTAGAAAAAAAGTCCGGAAAACTGTTCTTTGTGTGACGGACTGACGGACTGACGGACTGACAGACGGAGGGACGGCGTGCAAACCTATAGTCCCCTCCGGTGTTCACCGGTAGGGGACTAATAAAACAAGCATTCTGAGTATTGCACTGCAATACATGTCCCCTACCAAAGTTCAAAGTGCCATAACTTTGTCAAAAATGATCGAATATGCAAATTTATGCACGGTTGATGCTGGTTGTCAAACTTGATTTGAGGTATGCTGAGACACGTGTGTCACACCTCGCCTCGTTGATAAGCCCGCAAGGTCGCTCCGTGGAGCGGCCTGCACGTATTGCACTGTGTGAATTATATAAATTATTACCAACTCACGGTCTAAGGTACTAGCGATTCAAGAGATATCCTTTTTTTTTTTTTTTTATTTTTTCGTTTAATTAACGATATCTGCGAAACCACGTGCCCTATCGCAAATTCCAAAAGGACATTTTAGTGCTGAACAGATCTGTGAAGTTTCCCCTCGATTGGATCAAAAATGAGGGAGGAGCTCGGTTTTAAAGGTTCATGCTTAAAAACGTCATAACTCTGAAACCATGTGACGCATGACGTCATGCTCGCTGAAGTTTTTGTTCGTCATGGGTATGCGATTCTGCCGGCAAAGTTTGGCCTCGATCTGTTCAGCCGTTGCAGAGAAAAAGGGGTTTTCGTGTTTTCACGAAAACAATATGGCGACCGAACCACGTGACCTGTGACGTCATAATTACCATTAAAATATTCTACAGACCGAGTCCATCATATGGTGAAAATTTTATCTCAATCGGTCCTATTATTGCAGAGAAATTGGTTTTTAAAGGAAATTAAAACTTAAAATGGCACTGAGTTAAGGATCATCAGAATTATCAGAATTACCAAAGTTCAAAGTGCCATAACTTTGTTAAAAATGATCGAAACTCCGTGAAGTTCGAACTTTATCTGTAACTTATCATGAGGAAACCATGTGCCAAGTTTGAAATCATTAGCATTAAGCGTTTAGAAAAAAAGTCCGGAAAACTGTTCTTTGCGTGACGGACGGACTGACGGACTGACGGACGGAGGGACGGCGTGCAAACCTATAGTCCCCTCCGGTGTACACCGGTAGGGAACTAATAAAAACTAACCCAAGAAGGAGAATGACAGCCTCGCTTAAATAAATGCATATATACACTTAGTTATAAAAATCGCGAGAAATGGTAAATTTTGTCAGATTTCACTCCAGATTTGGACATTTATGTAGTCTACAGCATCCAATCGTTATATCCAAATCCAGATTTTGATGATATGCTTCAATTATATAATGTCAATCGAAGGCAATTCCAACGCAAGGCACGTTTGAATAGGCCGAAATAAAATGGCGGCGGGTGGCAGTGGGTTGGCCCGCCATATTGGTAAGGCTTTTTCGGGATTTTTCCTATGCGCACGTCATTAATAATCTTCAAAAAGGGTGTTATAACACATCCAAACATACAGTTTTCATCCTTGCAATCTGTTGGAGGTCCAGGTGTATGCATGCAAAGTTTGGGGCTGCTAGGTTTCATGGTTTTGGAGTTATGGAGGAGATGGACGGACAGATACTGCCTTTAATTATTATAGATATATACACGCCATTGTCCTTCTGTGTCTGTCTGTCTGTCTTTTTTTTGTTCCTTATGCACGGCCACATCTTTCAAGTTATGAACTCCAAACTCGGGCTACAAATACAACTTTGTGTGG
The DNA here is from genome assembly GCF_964187855.1 of Myxine glutinosa. Taxonomy (NCBI): domain Eukaryota; kingdom Metazoa; phylum Chordata; class Myxini; order Myxiniformes; family Myxinidae; genus Myxine; species Myxine glutinosa. The sequence goes on along the minus strand of NC_136270.1, from coordinate 22,182,160 downwards.
AGGTAACATAGGCCATGTGGCTAAGGCTTCACAAAGGGGTGTGGAGGGCCAAGGAGGTTGGGGGGGGGGGGGGTGTAAATTCTCAATATAAATGTGTACCGTGCAGCACCACCTGGCAGTGGTGGCAGAGGTGTTTTAAAATGCCCATTTTTACCTGGGTGATGCTGAGTTTAAAGCACTGTCCACATGGGTAAATTTGTCCACCTTCCCTTCTTTCCCTCCCCGCCTCCACCCCCACCCCCACCAACCCCCCCCCCCAAAAGAGGGGCCTGTCAAATCTCCCAAACCCTCGCCTTCCCTACCCCCTTCTACTCCACTCCCCGTTTCCCACTCTTCCCCTTTTCCCCTCCTCTCCCCCCTCTCTCCTTCCCTTCCCCTTCCTGCCTCTCCTCCCCCTCTCCTATCACTTTCCTCCCCCTTCCCCACTTCCCTACTGTCATGTATGAAGGTGCAAACATTCCCCGTTTTATCCGGACACCGTGACCGCGTGTTTATTTCTGTTTCCGGGAGTTACGGCTCAGCTCAGACGGCGCTGGGGTGAATCGGGCCCCGTATCTGAAGAGTCAATAAACGTGTGCAACACTCGATCGTAGTCTGCCGAGATACCTTACATCGTGACGAGGATAAACATCTGGAGCATGACTTCTTTCGGCCATATCGATGAATTCGACCCTCATGAGGGAGATTTTGACATGTATTCTGAGCGGTTGTCTTTCTACTTTGAGGCGAACGACATCGCGACGGAAACCAGGATGAAGGCCGTCTTCCTGTCCGTTGGCGGGGGTGAGACATTCACACTCGTTAAGAACCTGATTCGTCCTCGGACCATCCAGGAGCTCACGTATGCAGATCTCAAGGCTGCTTTGAAGGAACATTATAATCCATCTCCTTCAGTCATCCTGTGTCGGTTTAATTTTTACATGTGCAGACAGCAGCAAGGTCAGTCGATCGCAGACTTCATTGCACACCTCAAAAAACTGTCACATCTGTGTGAGTTTGGGGACACGATTGACGACATGCTCCGTGATTTGCTGGTGGTTGACATGTCCGATGACCGCACTCGTAGACGCCTGCTTGATGAGAGAAGACTGACGTTCCAAAATGCCAGAGACACCGCCATTTCCATGGAAAGTGCTGAACGCAACGCTACAAGCATCGGTGCCACTCGCTCGTCTGGTACCAGCCCTGCTGTGAATCGGTTGGATCATGTTCAGCCAAAACGTTGGAACAAGTCTCCTCGTCAGAAGCCAGTGCAGTCTCAAACACACAACAAATGTTTTCGGGTCAACGGAAAGCACCCCCTGGAGACTTGTCGGTTCAAAGATGCCACCTGCCATTTCTGTTCGAAAACTGGCCATATTGCTCCAGCTTGCATCACTCGCAAATCGGGAAAAGAGAAAGCTGCTGACAAGAAGATTCATCAGTTTATCGGTTCAGAGGAACCTGAGCTTGACTAGGTGAGCTCTGTTTCCTACAACTCAGAATCGTGCGACCTGTTTCATATTGATTCTCGCGATAAGCGGGACCCTTTTCTTGCCACTGTTGTCATCAACAATCGACCATTGCAAATGGAGGTGGACACTGGTGCGGCTGTCTCACTCATCAGACATGCTGTTTTCACAAACTGTGGAGTGATGCTGACCGACCCGAACTGAAACCTACTACCTATGGACTCTCCACCTATACAGGTGAGAAGATTGTTCCCTGCGGTACATGTGACGTCACGGTGGGCTACGATAACCGCGAGTTTCACCTACACCTGATCGTCATTCCTGGAAAGGGCCCTTCCTTACTAGGCAGGAACTGGTTGAGTATAATTCAACCCAAGTGGAAAAGCATTCATCAACTCTGGGCAGGCAACGTTTCTGCTACCGCAGCATACACACTCAAAAATGTGCTGGATACGTACCCGGATGTCTTCAAGGATGAGCTTGGAACCTTGAAAGGACATACGGCTAAACTCAGTGTTGACCGGGATGCCAATCCTATATTTTGCAGAGCTCGCCCAGTCCGTTTCGCCCTGCAGGAGCGGATTGACAAGGAACTGAATCATCTTGAAAATCTTGGGATCATCGAGCAAATTCAGTACGCCGAATGAGCGGTGCCCATCGTTCCAGTCATAAAATCGGACCAGTCCATCCGCTTATGTGGAGATTATAAAATGACTGTGAACAAGTGTTCTTCATTGGATAAATATCCAATCCCAAGGATCGAAGACCTCTACGCTCGTCTCACAGGAGGCAAGACTTTTACTAAACTCGATCTCAAATCCGCCGATCTACAGCTCCGCTTGGACAAGAATTCGACAGTATCTTACCATCAACATGCATCGTGGGTTGTACAGGTACCACCGACTCAGTTTTGGCGTGAAATCTGCACCTGGCATTTATCAATGTATCATGGACAGTTTGTTTGCCGCCGAACGCAACGTCGTTTGTTACCAGGAAGATATTCTGGTTACTGGTCATACGGATGCTGAACATCTACAAAACCTGGATAGAGTTCTGAAGAAGACTTCAGACTCCGGCCTATGTTTGCATCGAGACAAGTGCAAGTTTATGGTGCCATCGGTCATGTACCTGGGTCATACGATTGATGCCGAGGGTCTACACCCGACAGATGAGAAAGTCCGAGCTATCAAGGATGCTCCTGCTCCACGAGACATAACCAAATTGAAGTCATACCTCGGTTTGCTTCAGTTCTATGGTCGTTTCATCCCGAATGTGACCGACGTTTTGGGCCCCCTTTATCATCTTTTGAGGAATCGAGTCTCCTGGAGCTGGGGGTCCACTGAACAATCAGCATTCCAGACCTCCAAGGATCTGCTCAAATCGTCCAATGTTCTCGTTCATTTTGATCCAGAGAAGGATCTTGTGCTGACATGCGATGCCTGTCAGTATGGAGTGGGTCATGTATTATCACACGTGATGCCTGATGGTACGGAAAGACCTGTTACATTTGCTTCCAGAACGTTGTCCCCGGCAGAGAAGAACTATTCCCAACTTGACAAGGAAGTATTGGGAATCGTTCTCGGCGTCAGCAAATTTCGCCAGTACCTTCTTGGACATCATTTCATGATTCGCACTAATCACAAGCCGCTGATCAGTCTGTTTGGTCCAACTAAGGCAACATCTGACACACTACCGCCCAGGATCATCCGCTGGTCCCTGTTTCTCGCTGCTTATGACTACACCAAATGTTATAAGCCCGGTTCGTCTATCACAAATGCAGATGCCATGAGTCGGTTACCCCTTTTCAGAATCCGTTGATGATTCGCCTCCACCAGGATCCATTATCGTACTGATGGATCATCTGGAAGATTGTGCTGTCGACGTTGGCCAGATCAGCGCCCATACCCGACGAGACCCCGTTCTATCTAGAACTGTCCAGGCTGTACAGCTTGGATGGCATTTGCTACCTGAGGGTGACACAGCTTTTGCGGCTTTTAAAGCACTTAAAAATGAACTCGGCGTGGAAAATGGTTGCCTACCCTGGGGATGTTGTGTCGTGATCACGGAAAATCTGCGTTCCAGGGTCATGGATGAAATCCGTGACTGTCACCCAGTGGTGTACCTAAGGTATGGCAGGTATGGCACGTGCCCTGGGCGCCACTTGAAGGGGGGCGCCACTGAGCAGTTTCTATTAAAAACAGACAAGCCATTCTCGGATAGTGAAAAAAGAATTGTCTTCAGATGTATGATCTGTCTTTGATTATCATGGGTGAGAAGCACTAGGATGGCTAGATTGTTAAACCACTTATATAAATGATTAGGTAAAAATACAGTGCTGGGAGCTACAATCCACCAAACTAACACATCCACCAAACTAACACATCCGCCAAACTAACACATTTTAGGAGTTGCTGAAGACGGGAAGAAGAGGCCATTTCGTTGGGTACAAAGCTTGTTTATTGTACAGAAATCTCCAGCAACTGCTCACGAACGGAAGTCGTAACGGCTTATATAAAACCAAAAACCCTCTTCGGAGGGCGTGGCTCCAACAGCCGCGCGTTGCGCGAGTGGCGAGCAGCGGTAGCAGTTGTAGTTGCAGTTGCAGCAGTAGGAGTTGCGCGAGTGGCGAGCAGCGGTAGCAGTTGTAGTTGCAGCAGTAGGAGTTGCGGGAGTGGCGAGCAGCAGTGCGCGCGAAGGTAACGAGGCTCCAGTGCGTGCGAAGGTAACGCGGCTCCAGTGCGCGCGAAGGTGACGAAGTAGCCGTGCCGCCAACGTCAGTGCGCGCGCAAGAGATGAGCAGCAGAGCGCGCGAAGGCGACGAAGTAGCCGTGCCGCCAACACCTCGTAATGGCATTCCTTCGGAGGGCCCCGGAGCAGGCTCGCCCCTCTAGTCGTAGAGGAGGAACCGAGTGCGGTGTGCGAACCACATGGCCGCTCGTCATTGCTGAAACTCCGGCAGTTCGAGTTTAGGTCTTGTGGAAGAAATTGCGGTCGAAATACTGCCGTGTTCATGTGCAGCCCCCAAATACGTTCGGGGGCGATGGGGTCACCAGTTTAGGAGTTGCCGAAGACGAGAAGAAGAGGCCATTTCGTTGGGTACAAAGCTTGTTTATTGTACAGAAATCTCCAGCAACTGCTCGCGAACGGAAGCCGTAACGGCTTATATAAAACCAAAAACCCTCTTCGGAGGGCGTGGCTCCAACAGCCGCGCGTGCGTCATGACCACACAACCAAAAGCCCGTGCGCGTGAGTTAGACCAAACATATGGTATTGGTAACCGTCACATGCGGATAAGTTAACCGCGACATGTGAATAATGTAACCGCTACATGCGCCCCCCCAGAATCACGTCGGGGTCACCAGTTTAGGAGTTGCCGAAGACGAGAAGAAGCGGCCATTTCGTTGGGTACAAAGCTTGTTTATTGTACAGAAATCTCCAGCAACTGCTCGCGAACGGAAGTCGTAACGGCTTATATAAAACCAAAAACCCTCTTCAGAGGGCGTGGCTCCAACAGCCGCGCGTGTGTCACGACCATACAAATGTTATTGGTAACCGTCACATGCGGATAAGTTAACCGCGACATGTGAATAAGGTAACCGCTACAACATCCGCCAAACCAACCACATCCGCCAAACCAATACATCCACCAAATAAACACATCCGCCAAACCAATACATCCACCAAACCAACACATCCGCCAAACCAATACATCGACCAAATAAACACATCCCCCAAACAAAAACATCCACCGAACCAACACATCCACCAAACCAATACATCCGCCAAACGAACACATCCACCAAACCAATACATCCTCCAAACTAACATATCCACCAAAACCAATATATCCACCAAACTAACACATCCGCCAAACCAATACATCCGCCAAACAAACGCATCCGCCAAACCAACACATGCCACAAACCAACACATTAGCCAAACTAACACCTCCGCCAAAGCAACACATCCGCCAAACCAATACATCCCCCAAACCAACACATCCGTCAAACCAACACATCCACCAAACCAACACATCCACCAAACCAACACGTCCACCAAAACAATACATCTGCCAAACTAACACATCCACCATTCCAATGCATCAGTCAAACCAACACATCAGTCAAACCAACACATCCGCCAAACCAACACATCCGCCCAACCAAAACATCCGCCAAGCCAACATATCAGCCAAACTAACACATCCACCAAACCAACACATCCGCCAAACCAACACATCCACCAAACCAACACATCCACCAAACCAACACATCCACCAAACCAGCACATCCGCCAAACAAACACATCCACCAAACAAACATATCCACCAAACCAATACATCCACCAAACTAACACATGCGCCAAACTAACACAGCCACCAAACCAATACTTCCGCCAAACTAACACATCCACCAAACTAACACATCCACCAAACCAACCACATCCGCCAAACCAATACATCCACCAAATAAACACATCCCCCAAACTAAAACATCCAACTAACCAACACATCCACCCAACCAATACATCCGCCAAACGAACACATCCACCAAACCAATACATCCTCCAAACTAACACATCCACCAAAACCAATATATCCGCCAAACTAACACATCCGCCAAACCAATACATCCGCCAAACAAATACATCCGCCAAACAAACACATCCGCCAAACCAACACATGCCACAAACCAACACATTAGCCAAACTAACACATCCGCCAAAGCAATACATCCGCCAAACAAATACATCCGCCAAACAAACACATCCGCCAAACCAACACATGCCACAAACCAACACATGCCACAAACCAACACATTAGCCAAACTAACACATCCGCCAAACCAATACATCCCCCAAACCAACACATCAGCCAAACAAACACATTCACCATTCCAATGCATCCGCCAAACCAACACATCCGCCGAACCAACATATCCGCAAAACCAGCACATCCGCCAAATCAACACATGCGCCAAATCAACACATCAGTCAAACCAACACATCCGCCGAACCAACACATCCGCCAAACCAACACATCCGCCAAACCAACACATCAGCCAAACTAACACATCCGCCAAACCAAGACATCAGCCAAACAAACACATCCACCATTCCAATGCATCCGCCAAACCAACACATCCGCCGAACCAACACATCCGCCAAACCAACACATCCGCCAAACCAACACATCAGCCAAACTAACACATCCGCCAAACCAAGACATCAGCCAAACAAACACATCCACCATTCCAATGCATCCGCCAAACCAACACATCCGCCGAACCAACACATGCGCCAAATCAACACATCCGTCAAACCAACACATGCGTCAAATCAACACATCCGTCAAACCAACACATGCGCCAAACCAACACATGCACCAAACCAACACAACCACCAAACCAACACATGCACCAAATCAACCCATCCGCCAAACAAACAAATCCTCCAAACCAACACATGTGCCAAACCAACACATGCGCCAAACCAACACATCCTCCAAACCAACACATCCTCCAAACCAACACATCCTCCAAACCAACACATCGGCAAAACCAACATCCGCCAAACCAACACATCCGCCGAACCAACACATCAGCCAAAGTAACACATGCGCCAAATCAACACATCCGCCAAACCAACAAATCCGTCAAACTAACACATCCACCACATCAACACATCCACCAAACCAATACATCCACCAAGCCAACACATCTGCGAAATTTAAAAAATCCACCAAAGCAATACATCCACCAAACCAACACATCCGTCAAACCAACACATCCGCCAAACCAACACATCCACCAAACCAACACATCCACCAAACCAACACATCGGCCAAAGTAACACATGCCCCAAACCAATACATCCGCCAAACCAATACATCCGCCAAATAAACACACTCCCCAAACCAACACATCCGCCGATCTAGAAATGCCACTTTAAAACTGCTGGCAGTGATGACCGGTTTACTCGCACCCACTTTTGATACAACCCCACTTTTGATACAACCCCACTTTTGATACAACCCCACTTTTGATACAACCCCACTTTCATTGGACATGCTTGGACACAACCCCCTTGGCTCAAACCCCGACACACTCACACACACACACACACACACACACAAACACATACACACACATACATCCAACCCCCCTCCTCCACACGCACAGCCCAACCCCCCCCCCTCGTACACACATATCCACCCCCCCACACCCACACACAAACACCCCCACACCCCTCCCCCCACACGCACACCCCTCCACACATACACACACACCCCCCGCCTCCACACATACACACACATCTGCCCCCCCTCCATATGCACACCCCAACCCCCCCCCCACACACATATCCACCCCCCCACCCACACACACACACACACATCCCCACACACCCACCCACACCCACACACCCCCCCTTCACACACACACACACACATCCCCCCTCCCCCCACACGCACACCCTCCACACATACACACACACCCACACCCACACATACACCCACACACACATCCAACCCCCCCTCCTCCACAAGCACACCCCAACCCCCCCCCCCCAACATACACCCATATCCACCCTCCCCCCCCTCCACACACCCACACACACGCACATCCCCACATCCACACACATGCACATCCACACATCCACACACACACACATGCACACACCTCCACCTCCACACACACACACACACACACACACACACACACACACACACACACACACACACACACACATTCCCCTCCCCCCCCCCCACACACACACACACACACACATCCAACCCCCCCTCCTCCACACGCACACCCCAACCCCCCCCCCAACATACACACATATCCACCCCCCCCCACCCCACACACCCACACACACATACACACACACGCACATCCCCACATCCACACACACACGCACATCCACACACACACACAAACACATCCCCACGTGCATACACACACAGACGCACACACACACTTACACACATCCCCAGACCCCCCCCCCCCCCCACACACACACACACCCTCCCCCACCACACACACACACACACACACACACCCCACCTCCACACATACACACACACACATCTCCCCCCCCCCCCCCCTCCATATGCGCACCCCAACTCCCCCCCTCCCCCCGCACACACACACACACACACACACATATCCACCCCCCCCCACCCACACCCACACACACACACAGACATCCACACACACGCACATCCGCATATCCACACATCCACACACACACACATTCCCCATCCTCCCACACGCACACCCCTCCATACATACACACACACACACACACACACCCTCCACACATACACACACACACACACACACACACACACACACATCCAACCCCCCCTCATCCACACGCACACCCCAACCCCCCCCCCCCAACATACACCCATATCCACCCTCCCCCCCCCTCCACACACCCACACACACGCACATCCCCACATCCACACAGATGCACATCCACACATCCACACACACACACACACAAACACATCCCCACATGCATACACACACAAACACACACACACACATACACACATTCCTAGACCACCCCCCACACACACACACACACACCCTCCCCCCCCACCACACACACACACCCACCCACACACACATACCCCCACCCCCACCCCCCACACCCACACACGCATCCACACATGTCAATCTATGCACTGATTGCAGAAAAAGCCATTTTAAAAAGAAAATTAACCTGAAATCGCAGACAGAATTATTTATTTTATCTGAGAACCTAAACGATTCTTCTATTTCTTTAGTTGCTCACAACTTTATGTCGAATGCGATCATGTTAAAAAAAGTCAGAATTTGAGCAAATCTGTTTCATTCGTTTGTTAATAGACCTCATCTGTTGAGAAATCTGCAATTGGAATTTTATTTGAGGTTCAAATGACCGCGGGAGATCGCGTTATCGTGATCACGTTCTGGAAGGACAAATTGGTAGGTTTCTTCTTCTTTCAACAATAAAGACTTATAGCTTCGAGACCGTACATCCAATCATCTTGAAATTTTGCACACTTCTTTTTCTTGATGAGAGCTACATTGCCTTAAAAATTTAAGTCGATCCATGCAGTGGTTCAAGAGTTACAAGCTTTTTAAAATTTAACTTCCATTATTTATTGCGGCCAAACCATGTGACTTATCAAAATGTCTCAAATAACATTGAAACATCCCCCCATGAGGAACATTTTTTAAAGTTTCCACTCGATATCTCCACAAATTATGGAGGTGATACCATTTCTAGTTTGAGCTTTAAAACGTCATAACTCTGAAACCATGTGTCTGATGATGTCGTGCTCGCTGACCTTTTTGTTCGTTATGGGTATGCGAATATGCATGCTAAGTTTGGGCTCGATCCGTTCAGCCGTTGCGGAGAAAAAGGGGTTTTGTGTTTTTTCACGAAAAACAAGATGGCGGCCGAACCATGTGACGTATGACTTCGAAATTTGTTGCACTCTGAGTTTTTTTTAACTAAGCATCTGGGAAAAAAATCCCATTTTCGGGGGAGAAAATATTTTGTTTGACGAATTCTAACCTCTTAACCTAAGCATTTTAAATATACTCGATACACATGTCTTTTGTTCCCAATGAAGAGTTCTTTAGAATGAGCCATACCTCAAATTTTTCCATTGAGCCGTATCGAAGATACAGAGGGGCAAAGTTGAATGTGTTTTGCCAGATGGCGCCCATACCACGTGACCTATGACGTCATAATTAGCATTAAAAAATTATAGGTGCCAAGACGATCATTTGATGAACATTTCCTGCCAATCCGACCAGCGGTTGCTGAGAACATTAATTATGAAGTTTTCGGAGGTGCAAAATAGGGCGGAAGAATAATAAGAAAACCTCTAGCAGTAATAATAGGTTACTCTCCATTTCATGGACGCCGTACGAACGAGAGTGAGGAGGGTCGGCGGCTGCTCACCTCAAGCCCTGCCGTTGACACGAGCCGGACCCGCACCCTTCCAGCCCTGTGGTCCCACCTCCTCATCCGTCCAGCCATCCACCTCCTGCCATTCCTGTCATCATCCCCGTGTAAGTCTGACTGTCGTCTGTTTGTCCGTGTTGTCCCTGGGAATAAGTAAGTCTGTATAGATAAGTAGAATTGCACTGTGTCTTCTCCTTCTGTCATTATTTTCGTTTCTTTCCATCTCCTTTGGTTTCTTTGATTGTGTAAATAGTAATTGGTTAATAAATCTTGTTATTTCCTACCTTCGTCTTCTTCTTCATGCTCATCCGGTCGTCTTTGTGATTTCCCCATTGAACACCTGTGGCACGATTTGGCCAACGTTTAGGATCGGGTTTAGTATTGCTAATGGTTCGAGCCGCGGGCTGCTAATCTGCTCGGCAAAATAACATCTTGTCCGCGGTCTCAAACGGGGTTGCCCCCCTGCCTCTCTGGAGGGAGCGGGGTGGCTTCAGGAGCGGAGACGGCCAGTGAAAATAAAAGGGGGATTAACCCCCCCGCTAAGGGGGAGCGCCGTACTCCGTATCCGCAACAATTGGTGCCGGGAGCGAGATTCGGACCTGAAGTGCACTTGGCGCACTCAAAATTACGAGTGGCCAAAATTTTATTTAAAACATCCAAATTTAAAATCGTGCCATGGATAGTCAAGGCGACCAGATGCCGGTGGGAGTAGAGTTAGAGGGTTTAGAAGCGACCCAGGACCCCAGGGAAATGTACATGGGGGAGAGAGAGGAGGAGAGCAATGAGGATGTGGTTGCGGGGGTATCAGGTGCACAAGATGGCGCCCTCGCGCACGAGGTTGCGGCGGCACCAAATGTCACCGCGCCCGTGACCGCAGCAGCGCCGCCAATGGACTGGGGCCTATTCATGCTGCAAATGCAGGCCTTCATGGAAGAGAAGAGGGGGCTGGGAGACCAAATTGGAGCAATGAGGGACGAAGCAAGGGGTACTAGTGCTCAAATTGGGGAATTGAGGAATGACATGGGAAACCAAATTGAGGGAATGGAAAACAGAATGGGGGAGCGTTTAGAAAACCAACTCGGAGGATTAAAAATGGACATGGGAAATCGAATCGGGGGGCTAGGAAGCAAATTGGAGTGAATCGGTAAAGTTGGGGACAGAATGGGTGACCGCATACAAAAATGTGGGGAGAGCGCACAAAAATGTGGGGAGACCATGGATCGCATGTTGGGCGAGAGGGTCCCAAGGGTGCACGATGAGGTAAAGCGGGTCGAGAAGCGCTGGTTGAGCGAGTCGGAGCAAGGCACCGGTAACTGGACCGGGGTAGACATCGCGACCCGGGGTATGGAAAAGCCGGCGACAGCTGAGGTAGAAGAGGGAATTTTAATAAAGCCAGCGGTCGTCGAGGTGAATAAAGAAAAAGCAATAGTGGGAATTGAAATTGTAGGGACGACAGACGTAGAAGAGCAACAGTTGGAGGAAGGAATGGATTATGTGCAAAGTCCGTGTTCACATCCTGATGCCGTACTTGCTAATCCTTGTAAAGATTTGCAGGTGCGCATGGAGAAGAGGATCCCAAAGGTGAGTCGTGCTGTATATGGTGCTAAGAGGTTTTTCGGCAAAGTGTTTGGCGCGAAGAGAATTGTCGCGCGATTGGGGTCGATATGGCACCCGGGCGTTTGTAGGAGGTCCGTGGGGCGTGGTGTACGAAAGAATGGCACTCGTGTGAGGATAAAGTGTGCGTCGGCGAGTGAGTGTGTTATAAAGTGTGGGAGTAAAACCGAGTGTGAGCGGGAATGCACGTCGGAGTGTACGGAGTGTGACACAGAGAGTGAGAGCGATACGGAGTGTACGTGCGAGGGTGAGAGTGACCCGGAGAGTGAGTTGGTGGAGGAGCGGGTGCGAGGATGCACGCTTGGGATGGACGGTGAGAGTGTGCGAGAAAGCACACCTGAGTTGGTTGTGGCGCGGGTGTGGGAGGGCCCATTGAAGCGCGTGAGTGGGTGGATGCAAGAGTGCACGCCCATGGGGAGTGTTACGGAGGACGTAACGGAGGAGAGGTGTGGAACGAAGTGTGTGAACGACGAGTGTGCGCAAGAGGGTGCGCGAGAGGTGTGGTGTGTAACATGGAGTACGGTGGTGGAATTGACGAAGTGCATGGGATGTATGAGCAATAAACAGAACGAGTGGTGTGAGCATGTCCGGGAGGCATCGACGTTGACCGGGGCAGCGTTTAGGGCGACGGATAGCGTGCGCGGTGCGCTTTGTTTGCAGCGAGGACCGGCCAGGACCGTAAGCGCGTCGCTCTTCGGAGCGTCATGCGCGATTCGGGCCAGGTCCCGCACTGAATGGTCGGGGCCGCGTCAGAGCGGCGATCGGCGCGATTCCGGGGGAGGGGGGCCAGGTCGGACCTTCGCCCCCTGGCGGGGACGGGGTTCCGACCGGGCGAGATCGAGCCATCGGGCCAAAGACCGCAAGGATCCGCGCCGAGATGGTGCATGGAATCTCGGCCCGACCAAACCACCTCCCCTGAACCGAATGCCGGACGGATTCAACCTGCAGGTGACCAAACCACCCGAATTCATTGCTCGGCTTTGCGAAGCCGAGTTTTAATGAGGTAACGACGCACCGAGAGGCTCAGATATAGCGGACTGTGATGGTAATAGTGTTTTGGATCCGAAATTGAAAATAGTGAATAGGATTGGCAGTAATGATTGGCAAATTGATGATTGGTAAAATGATTGGCAGTGATTGGCAAATTTTGATTTGCAGGAAATTGGATGGGCAAAATTAATAGTGGGAGATGCCCGATGTGCAAGGATGGTAAATCCACCATCCCTCACATCATAGGGGGCACATGAGCTATAGTTTTATGGGGTTTGGCAGTGAAAACTAGCCCGGGAGGGTTAGGATAAAATGATAGGGATCTAGAGATGACCATAGGTAACGGTAGAGGTAAGTAGCAACATTATACAGGTAGTCGGGGACGTAGGTAGATTAGTATGGTTGTTAATGACGTGGGATGTGCTTAGTTTAAAGGGAAGACGGGGAGCACCAAGTTAGAAGGAAACCAGGTAGATCAGATGATGCAGTGTGTTTGAGAATCGAAAGTGTATGGAGCAGTGTATGAGTGAGTAATGGTGATTGAGTGTTGTGTTGAGCAAATGGTCCTGGAGGAAGGAGGGTGCAGGAAGCACCAGGTGTAGGAGTGATTGCACAGGTGTACCAATACAGGTGAGCATGGTTGAATGGAATAAATGGTCTGGAATATATGGAGTATGGAATGGATGGTGTGGAATGAGTATGGTGGAAACTGTGGAGTATGGAGTGGATGGTGCGAAGGTGTGAATGGGGGAAAAGTGGACCCCTATCACGAATACCCGGGGAGGGTAGTCTAAGAGTTAGGTAGAGGGTATAGGTAAATTGTGGTTGGATATTGGCATCTGTGGTGCATGTGGAAGAATGGTGTTTGGATGGGTGCATTAGTGACGTGGAAATGGCTGGGCGTGTGGCCTGTTAGTATGTGTAGTTGAATGGGCACTCCACCACTGTGAGGATGTCGGCCAGGTGAAGCCGCAGGTGGGCTCTGGGAGCCGTTAGAGTTGTGGATGGGGCCAGAGGATCCGGAGGACGGACCCGGGTAGCCCAGTGCCAGAGAGGGCACCGAGTGGGGAGAGCGCCAGAGGGCCTTCCCCAGTTAGATAGGTTAGGTAAGGAGCAGGTAAGCTCGGAGGCAACTGCAGTGGTGGAGGTGTGCAGGTGGGTAGACCTGCTGGGAGAGCCACATGGCCCAGTCCTGAAATTGTGCAAAGGCACAGGGAATTGAACCAGGGGAGTGAGACCCCAAATTGATGAAGCACCACAGTTTGGTCAATGGGAATTTGGTTCTTAAAACCGCATAGAGTAAGATGGCCAATGGATTGGCAGGGAAAGACCCCGGGTAGTGTAAAGTGTATTAAAGTCATTTAGAGGATAGTTAAGATGAAGAATCTCCTCGCACCATCTTCATCCACTCACCTGAGGTGACGCAACTCCACACCATGCCATGTTTTTATTATTTTGGTGCAAATGTTTGGAATGTGAGACGCATCATGACGTGGGTGTGACATTTTGCTGTTGTTCCATCTCTCCCTCCTTATGAGGATTGATGATGAATTGGTGATGGCAAATTTAGACAATGGGATTGTGACGAATTTGCTATAGGGGAGATATGGGGAGGACGAGACGTAGTGACGGATTTGTAAATGTGTAGGCTTTTGTAAATACGGGGAGGGGCAAGGGGGGCAGTGTAGGTCACTTGTGGGGGGCGTACATAGGGACGAACCTTTCTCAGCTCGCTCCCATGCACCCTCATTCTGCATTGCCTTGTTTGATGTGTACCCTTGCGCCCTTGCCCTCGCTAACCTGCCCTCTCTGTCTTCCTTCCCCAACCCGAGGATCGTGCTCTCTGGGCACTGAGGGGAGCATGCGGGGGGGGGGGGGGGGGGGTGGGGGGGGGGGGGCACGTCGATGTGCCCGAATCCTCGCAACCAGCTGCCTGCATCCACGCACCACTTATGGACCACAGTCTGTGGCCAAGCACCACTTATGGACCACAAGCTTTGTGGCATGGCCCCTCTGCTGGGACCGGCCAGGTTGGCCAGAGGAAGATCTTGCTTGCGGACCTCGGTGAGGTGGCACCAAGCCCACAGGTGAACCACCCATAGTCGGCCCCTGTGGGCCATAAATAAAAACGGACACGTTTGTGTATTTTTATTTCCATCAAATAGGCCGCAAGCATAGAACAACACGAAGAATGACAACATCAAGAATGACAACGGCCAGCAGAGGGAGCCGAAGAGCAAGACCACCAGCTTTAAATATATATATATATATATAACTATGGTGACTGTGCACTCCGGTGCGTTTTGGTTAGTGGTGCTTTGATGATTATTGGTGCTGGTGCGTCGATGCAGTGCATGCTGTCTTCCCCCCCCCCCCTCCCCCCCAAAAGAAAAATCACAGGTCCTGGGTTAGTTTTGTAAATAATCAAAGTAACGTCACTTGTAAATAATGCTCCCCACCGTACATGTTTAGTTTGAAAACAATTCCGCAATTCGGTTATCCTGTGGGCGACTGGGCGTGAATCTGTTAGGTAGGGTGCAATGCAGCAGAGGGACATACTTATTTGTGTTTTAAAACTGTCGCACTCAGGGTCAGATTAATTGTAGAGGGAACTACACCTACGTGTCACACTAAGTTAAAGTTTTATAGGCCCGCGACGTGCCTGGAGGATGAGGGTGCAGTGTTGCGGATTTTAGAATCCTGTAATTGTTGTAAATATCACCCTCTGTAAATAGTGTCATGATTCTTGTAAATACCTCCATCACTTTGTGTAAAGATCAATGGTCGTCCCCTTAGTTAATCCATCGCATGCACGTAGAAAATCATATACCCTTCTAAATAGTTATCTCTTTATTCCATGTCAGTATAAGGCTCTGTTTCCCATTAGTTGACTCTGCATTGCATCGAATCGAATAAGATAGTTCCCTTTTCAAGTTTCCCCCAAATCACCTCTTCAAAGTGCCAGTAACATTGGGCGGTTTTCTGCGGCATTCGCCACCGTTGCATTGGGCGGATTTCTGCGGCGTTCGCCACCATTGCATTGGGCGGTTTTCTTCACTCAAAACTCCATTACGCACGCGGTCAACTCGGGGGAGAAGGGCGTGGCCGGCCCATCGTCTTCAGGAGGTGGAGCCAGGAAGCCCTCGCGCCCAACCAGGACTCGGTGGGCACGGCTTGGTAAGGTGTGGCCATGGCTTGGTAGGGCGTGGTTATATAACCCGCCACGCGGAGCCCCCACCTGAGTCCAGTTGGAGAGGAGATGATTGAGGAGTCCACCGCAGCTGAGTCCACCGCAGCTGAATCCACCGCAGCTGAATCCACCGCAGCTGAATCCACCGCAGCTGAATCCACCGCAGCTGAGTCCACCGCAGTTGAGTTGAGTTGAGAAGGAGTTGAGCTTTAATGGCAGTTCGACCCGCGGCCGCGAAGCAACGCCGCCGTTCGAACGAGAGTGAGGAGGGTCGGCGGCTGCTCACCTCGAGCCCTGCCATTGACACGAGCCGGACCCACACCCTTCCAGCCCTGTGGTCCCACCTCCTCATCCGTCCAGCCGTCCACCTCCTGCCATTCCTGTCATCATCCCCGTTTAAGTCTGACTGTCGTCTGTTTGTCCGTGTTGTCCCTGTGAATAAGTAAGTCTGTATAGATAAGTAGAATTGCACTGTGTCTTCTCCTTCTGTCATTATTTTCATTTCTTTCCATCTCCTTTGGTTTCTTTGATTGTGTAAATAGTAATTGGTTAATAAATCTTGTTATTTCCTACCTTCGTCTTCTTCTTCATGCTCATCCGGTCGTCTTTGTGATTTCCCCATTGAACACCTGTGGCACGATTTGGCCAACGTTTAGGATCGGGTTTAGTATTGCTAATGGTTCGAGCCGCGGGCTGCTAATCCGCTCGGCAAAATAACATCTTGTCCGCGGTCTCGAACGGGGTTGCCCCCCTGCCTCTCTTGAGGGAGCGGGGTGGCTTCAGGAGCGGAGACGGCCAGTGAAAATAAAAGGGGGATTAACCCCCCCACCCCCCCCCCCCCCCGCTAAGGGGGGGGCACCGTACTCCGTATCCGCAACAATATATATATATATATATATATATATATATATATATGTGGCGGTTCCCGCTGAATGTACACAATCGCCTTGCACCTGCCAGGACGTGGCCAGGGCGCAATCGCCATGCCGGGCTCGCCCGGACGGGCCCAGACGCGCCTCTCCCGGGCATGCCCGGACTCGCTGTTCCCGGGCACACCCGAACCTCCCGGGCACGCCCGGTCTCGTCTTTCCCGGGCATGCCCGCTCTCGCCTTTCCAGGGCTCGCCCAGAACGCCCGGGCATGCCCGCTCTCGCCTTTCCAGGGCTCGCCCAGAGCATCCGGGCATGCCCGCGCTCGCCTTTCCAGGGCTCGCCCAGAGCGCCCAGGCACGCCCAGCCTCGACTTGCGAGGCCTCGTCCAGGACGCCCGGGCATGTCCAGACTCGCCTTTCCAGGACTCGCCCTTGACACCCGGGCATGCCCGGTCTCGCTTTTCCCGGGCAAACGCTCCGGCATAAATGTGTATATATATTGCTGCCCAATAAACGGGCTTTTCAGAGTACCCGAGTGTGATACATGCAATAAAGCAACTCGGACGAATTTCCGTCTTTGGTCGCGTCAATCCTTTCGACTCGCGTTGGAGCACAGCTCCTTCATTGGTGACCCCGAACATGGACACGGCAGTGACTCTTAAACTGCCTACCTTCTGGGAGGCTTACGCGGCTGTTTGGTTCACCCAGGCGGACTCCCAGTTCGCCCTGCGGGGCATCACCGCCGACGACACCCGCTTCCACCCTGTCGTGGCAGCGCTCGGCTCCGCCACTGCGGCCCGCGCCCTGAGCCCCCTCGAGCGCCCGCCAGCTGCTGACAAGTATGATGCGCTTAAGACGCTCCTCCTCGACGCTTTCGCCCTCTCACCGGCGGCACGCGCCCGTCCGAGCGCATGGACTATATGCTCTCGTTGCTCGGTGAGCACTCTCCGGATTTTCTGTTCCGCGAGCTGTTCCTTCGCCAGCTGCCTAACCCGGTACGCCTCGCCCTGGCTGGCACGTCGATCACGGATCCCCGCGCCCTCGCCAGGGAAGCCGACAAGATCTCCTGGGCGGGTCAGCACATCGGAGCGGCTACCTGGAGCCCGCCGCCGTCTGAGGCGACGCCCACGACGCCCGAGCGCCCTGCGCGGTTGGAGGCCGCACTTCCGGTGCAACTGGCGGCCGCCACGCCGCGCCGACCGCTTCCAACACGACGGCCGGGGCCTCCACCTGACCAGGCGTGGTGTTATTACCACGCCAGGTTCGGACACAAGGCTCGGACATGCCGACCCCCGTGCACTTTCGGCAAGTCGGGAAACGGCCGGGCCGGC
This sequence comes from Myxine glutinosa, assembly GCF_964187855.1. Taxonomy (NCBI): domain Eukaryota; kingdom Metazoa; phylum Chordata; class Myxini; order Myxiniformes; family Myxinidae; genus Myxine; species Myxine glutinosa. The sequence goes on along the minus strand of NC_136270.1, from coordinate 22,163,746 downwards.
GTTCATTACCAGCCATGAGCGCCGGCCACTCGGGCAACTTGCTTTTTATTACGGACAAAGCGTCCGGGCGGCGTTTCCTCTGTGACACCGGCGCCCAACTGAGCGTCATACCCGCCTCTGAGCAGGACATGCGGAACGCCGTTTGCGGCCCCTCCTTGGTCGCTGCTAATGGATCGGCCATACGCACTTTCGGCCCGCGCAACGTCACCCTCTGCTTCAGCAGCCAGCGCTTTCAGTTGACCTTTGTGACCGCCAGCGTCCCCATGGCTTTGCTGGGCGCCGACTTCCTCTGCGTGCACGGGCTGCTGGTCGACGTCAAACGACGTCGCCTTGTCAACGCCGAGACCTTCAGCTCCCTGGCGTGTATGATGAGCAGCTCCGCGCCGACCGAACTGGCATGCGCCCTCCCGACGGCGAACGAGTTCGCTCGCCTGCTCGCGGAATTACCGGCCCTCACGCGGCCGACGTTTTCGGCCGTCGCGGTGCGCCATGGGATCGAGCACCACATACCCACTACGGGCCCGCCGGTGTACGCCAGGGCCCGCCGCCTCGACCCGGCCAAGCTCGCCGTGGCAAAGGCCGAGTTCGACGCGTTGGAGCATCTCAGCATCGTGCGGCGCTCCGATAGCACGTGGGCCTCACCACTGCACATCGTGCCAAAGCTGGGGGGCGGATGGCACCCGTGTGGCGACTACCGCCGCCTCAACGACGCTACCACCCCCGACAGGTACCCGATCCCGCACATCCAGGACTTTTCCGCCCGTTTGGCGGGACGGGTCATATTTTCAAAAATTGACCTGATACGGGGATACCACCAGGTACCTGTCCGGCCGGCCGACGTCCCGAAGACGGCCGTCATCACGCCGTTCGACATATTTGAATTTTTGAGGATGCCGTTTGGCCTCAAGAACGTGGCCCAGGCATTCCAACGCTTGATGGACGGCGTGCTGCGCGACCTGCCATTTCTTTTCGTCTACCTGGACGACATGCTCGTCGCCAGCACATCCCGCACCGAGCACCTCCTCCACCTCCGAACACTGTTCGGTCGCCTCAGCGAGCACGGCTTAATTGTCAACCCGGCCAAATGCCAATTCGGCACGACGACCGTTGACTTTTTGGGCCACCGCATCACCACAACCGGGGCCGTGCCGCTGCCGACCAAGGTCGAGGCCATCACCACGTTCCCGCGTCCCCGCTCCATCAAGGCCCTACAAGAGTTCTTCGGCATGGTGAATTTTTATCACCGATTCGTGCCCCGCGCTGCTCAGCTCATGCGGCCCCTTTACGAGGCCCTCCGGGGCAAGCCGGCCAAGCATGACATCGTCTGGTCCGCGGCCATGGACGCGGCATTCGCGAGCGCAAAGCGGGCCCTCGCCGACGCCACGCTGCTGGCTCACCCGGTGCTCAACGCGCCCATCGCCCTCACTACGGACGCCTCCAACTACGCGGTGGGCGCCGTCCATGAACAATGGGTGGACGGGGTTTGGCAGCCACTCGCCTTTTTCAGCCGGCAACTCCGGCCGAACGGGTTAAAATACAGCACGTTCGACCGCGAGCTCCTCGGTCTATTCCTGGCCGTTCGCCATTTCCGCCACCTCCTGGAGGGCCGCCCGTTCACGGCTTTCGTCGACCACAAACCATTGGTTTACGCAATGGCCAAAGTCACGGAGCCGTGGTCGGCCCGCCAGCAGCGCCACCTCTCCGCCGTGTCGGAATTTACCACGGACATCCGGCACGTCGCCGGAAAAGACAACGCCGTGGCCGACTGTCTTTCTCGGGCCAGCGCAAACGCGGTCCACCTCGGCGTGGACTTCGCGCTCATGGCGGCCGACCAGACCACCGACACCACGGTGCAGGCCCTCCGGGCGGCGGACACGGGCCTCCGCCTGGCCGACATCCCCTTCGCGGACACTGTCCTGCTCTGCGACGTCTCCCAGGGCCAGCCTCGCCCCATCGTGCCCGTTACCTGGCAGCGCCGCATCTTCGCCTTCATCCACGGTCTTTCTCACCCGGGCCGGAAAGCTTCTCAGAAGCTGGGGTCGGCGCGTTTCGTCTGGCACGGCCTTCGACGGGACGTCCGCGACTGGGCCAATGCCTGCACGGCCTGCCAGCGGGCCACGGTCCACCGCCACACCCAGGCCCCGCTGGCACCGTTCGCCGTGCCTGAACGGCGTTTCGACCACGTCCACGTGGACCTGGTGGGTCCCCTGCCCCCATCGCGGGGGTTCACCCACCTGCTCACCATGGTGGACAGGACCACCAGGTGGCCGGAGGCCGTGCCTCTCACCTCCACCACCACCGCCGACGTGGCGCAGGCGTTCATCGCCACCTGGGTCGCGCGCTTCAGCACACCGGCGGACATCTCGTCCGACCGCGGCCCACAGTTCACGTCCGAACTTTGGGGCGTGGTTGCCCGCTCGTTGGGAGTCACGCTGCACCGCACCACGGCCTACCACCCCCAAGCCAACGGGTTGTGCGAGCGGTTTCACCGCTCCTTGAAGGCCGCACTCATGGCCGGCCTTCAGGACGACGGTTGGGCCGACCGGCTGCTGTAGGTCCTTTTGGGCCTCCGCACGGCCCCCAAGGAGGACCTCCGGGCGTCCGCTGCCGAGCTCGTCTACGGCCAGCCGCTCTGCGTCCCGGGCGAGTTCGTGCCCGACGCTACCAGTCCCTGGTCCGCCACACACCAGCGCACGGACCTCCAGGAGGCCGCCCGACGATTTGCCCCCGTGCCAACGTCCCGCCACGGTGGCCCCCAGTCCTACGTCCCCCCGGCGCTTTGTGTGTCATGACGCACACCGGGGGCCACTCCGGCCGCCGTACGATGGGCCCTTCCGGGTCCTGCGACGGGGTGACAAGTCATTCGTCGTCGACTTTGGCGGTCGGTCGGACCGGATTTCTGTGGACCGCCTCAAACCGGCGCACGTGGACATCGACCGACCACCACGGTTGGCCCTTCCTCCACGGCGAGGCCGCCCCCCGTCCGCAGTTCCCCCGCTCGACCACCCACCACCGCATCGGACCCCCCCCCCCCCCACGACCCTCCAGGGGTCGCTTCGGCCGGGTCATCCGGACCCCCCTTAAATTGACCCTGCCGGTGCAGGTCGATTCTGGAGGGGCGTGTGTAGCGGTTCCCGCTGAATGTACACAATCGCCTTGCACCTGCCAGGACGCGGCCAGGGCGCAATCGCCATGCCGGACTCGCCCAGACAGGCCAAGACGCGCCTCTCCCGGGCATGCCCGGACTCGCTGTTCCTGGGCACGCCCGAACCTCCCGGGCACGCCCGGTCTCGTCTTTCCCGGGCATGCCCGCTCTCGCCTTTCCAGGGCTCGCCCAGAACGCCCGGGCATGCCCGCTCTCGCCTTTCCAGGGCTCGCCCAGAGCGTCCGGGCATGCCCGCGCTCGCCTTTCCAGGGCTCGCCCAGAGCGCCCGGGCACGCCCAGCCTCGACTTGCCAGGCCTCGTCCAGGACGCCCGGGCATGTCCAGACTCGCCTTTCCAGGACTCGCCCTTGACACCCGGGCATGCCCAGTCTCGCTTTTCCCGGGCAAACGCTCCGGCATAAATGTGTATATATATTGCTGCCCAATAAACAGGCTTTTCAGAGTACCCGAGTGTGATACATGCAATAAAGCAACTCGGACGAATTTCCGTCTTTGGTCGCGTCAATCCTTTCGACTCGCGTTGGAGCACAGCTCCTTCATATATATATATATACATATATAATATATATATATATATATATATATATATATATATATATATATATATATATATATATATATATATATATATGTATATATATACAGTATATATATATATATATATATCCACACATCCACACAAACACGCATACATACACGCTCACACACATGCATACACATATACACATACACACATATAGTTATACACACACTCATGTACACCCACACATGTCCCACATCCCACATGTATATACATCTTTAAAGTGTACGTGCACATAACTAATAAAATAAAAACGAAGAAATGTCTCTCAGTAATTTCCTGAAACTCGATGAAATTCGCTCGGTGAATTCATTCGGTTTATCGGTGAAATTTTTTCTTTGGGCGGTGTATAACCACTCCGAACGAAATATCTCAGCAATTTCCCGTCTGTTAATTTATGTATTTTACATATGTGAATTACACGTCCATGCTCACGTGAAATTGAGTTTGTTTTTGCACACGTGAAATGAACATGTGAACCTTTACTTCCGGATAATAATGTGGAATGAAATAGGAACGCAGAAATATATGTTGGCAATTGGCATCATTGTTGAGGTTTTTTGTGACTGTCATCAAACGGAAAAGTAATATAATATATCTTAACGGAAAAGAAAAAGCGAACATATATTTTTAATATATCTCGGCATTTTCCCGTGTGTGGATTAATTTTTTTGGGGGCGCTTTGGATTCCTTCTTCAAACGGATCTGCTCCTGAAATCAATGGATGAGGAAACTTTGCAAAAGCTGACTTTGCCTGCTTCTATGATGAAGTCCAGCCAAAATCATTGTTCGATGATGTCATTGATGCACGAGTGCTTTTCCTCAATAAGGAAGTATCAAAAGCACCAGAGGATATTTTCAAGAAGCTGGCTGCATACGGAAATGATGTCTGTCCCAACCTGGCAACTGCAGTCCGAATTTTGATCACTCTGGCAATCTCTATTGCATCCTGTGAGAGAAGCTTCTCAAAACTGAAAATGATCAAAACCTACCTGCGGAGCACAAAAGCCAAGACAGGCTCAGCAGCTTGGTTCTGATGTCGGTTGAGTCAGACTTATTGGATAAAATTGATATCAATGATGTGATAGATAATTTCTCTGCAAAGAAATCTCGACGGGAGGCAATATGAAGATGAACTGATATACTCATTGTAACTCTTTGCTGTTATGTGGTTTTCCCAAAAAAGTGTACAACTGATGTTTTTTACTTGTGTTATTATTTGATTTTGTCTTGTTTTGGTGGCATGAGGAAGCTACCGTATTTTCAAATTTTCAGTTCAAATTGAAATTGAAATAAAAAGGATTTATTGTTGCAATTTTTTCCATTTTTCATCAAACCTCACCAAATGTTGGAGGAGGCCCCTCAAGGAGTCAAGCCCCCCGGGCCCCCAAATCTCTAGCTACGCCTCTGCTCCTCATGATGATCGTGAGTAATAACGGTTCGTGTTTTTCCAGTTCCGAGTTTGCCGAGTTCACACGTCGGAACGGCATCAAACATAAGTTTGTCAGCCCACATCACCAGGCTTCAAATGGCTTGGCCGAACGATCCGTGGGAATCATCAAATCCGGATTGTAGAAACTTCAGGCATGAAACCTGGAAACAAAGCTTTCTCGTCTCCTGTTCAAATACCGCATCACACCACTAATCAACAACCGGTGCAGCTCCGTCTGAGTTATTGATGAAACGATACTTGAGATCGACACTTGACAATATCAAACCAGACATATTGTTACGTGGTCCCCTCGGTGACTACCTGGTCTCGGTGACCCCCGGACCGCGAGAGGAACTTCGCCAGAAAGTAATAGTATATATGCGCTTTCGCAACACAATCCCTATGAATTCCACCCAAGAGAAAACTGATGTTCAATGATATATTTCAAGGGTAATGATACCAAACAATTTCAATGATACAATCAAGGGTATATTCCCCGAGCAATCCACCATCCACAATTCACACTCAACAATCAATCAATCCCCTAAAGGTTTAAGATGGCCATCTTATATATGTGTGTCCCCTTTTGGTACTCACGACCCCCTTTTGGTCTCTGCCCCTCACAATGTCTCTGGGCCCCTCCTGACCAAGATGATGGTCGGCGTCGCCGCACTCGGGCGGTGGAACGAACCCCGGGTGGACGTGTTTCCACCGGGCAGGTATCGTACCAGGCACCACGGCTGCAGCCCCTCGTGGCCACGCGAAGCGGGTACGGTAAAGCAAGCCAAAAGCCCCACGCCGCTTGCAACGCGTGTTAGGCCCCAACGTGCGACCCGTACGCGTCTTCTTAGACGGTGCCGCGAACGGTGCCAGACGCGGGGTCGATGCACGGCCCCACGTCAACTTGACGTCTCCACTGGGTAGGCACACGTCCCGGTAACTCCTCTCGCCAGACGGGCTTCGGAATGCCGCTTTTCCACGCGGCGCAAGGTCGATCCCACCTTTCGTCGGAGCGGGGCGAGGAAGAAGAATCCTCGTCGCTTTTCTTCCTCGTGTCTTTTCCTCTTCCGTTTCCGGTCACTTCCGTTTCCGGACACTTTTTCAGAAGGGCTCCTGACCCTCCAACCACAACAACCCTTAATCTACTACACATGGATAAGCAAAGACCTGAATGGTAATTCACATACATTCACATAAATATGTAACACTCCCCCCCTTCAAGAAAGAAAGTTTGAACCCAGCGAAAACTTTCTTTGCCGGCCAATTTGGATAAACAAACCAGATAACTCAACCCCCCCCACATTATCAGTTCCCCCCGGGCACAGTTATCACTTAAAAATAAAGCAACCAAAATTTCACCACAACCCCCCCCAGATTACTCACTCTGGACTAAGCACCAGCAACGACATTGTCCCTGCCCTTTACATGTTCAATTTCCCGTTGGACTCCTGCCAAGCCAAACTCCATCTCATGACCCTCTGACTTTGACCGTCAGTTTCTTGTGAATGAAGGTTAAGGGGTTGATCAAAGATCCAAAGTTAAGCAACTCGATAGCACTTTTTCCGGGAGGCCAAGCCGAGTATTCACTACATGGATGCCTTTAGGAACGTGGAGTTCACGGTTAGTCCGTGCAGGAAAGTTCACTACATGGACGCCTTTAGGAACGGCGTTCACGGTTAATCCGTGTAGGAATCTTGGCTCGGCGGCTCCGCCGCATTCAGTGCTTCAACTTCTCAGAACTTCCCTAATAATTATGGTGGGACCACTTGTCCCTGTAGTCCCATGAATAGCGGTCTCCTTCTCGGCCACTACTTTGACAATCCTTCCTTCGGGAGCTGCCGTAACTCAGGGAGCCTCCATAATAATATTGATTGCAGCCACCACCAAAACTACCGCCCAATTGTCCTCTCCTGTAGACCTATCGACGCCTACGAAATGCCTTCCCTACTGTTATGGTCCGACCCTCCAAATCCTTGCCATTCCAATTCTTCTCTGCCTCTCTGGCGTCTTTTGTGCTGGCAAACGTGACAAAGCCGAACCCTCTTGACTGTTGCGTTTCCCTGTCTCTTACCAACCGCACTTCCACCAGCGGCCCATATCTGTTGAAGACAGAGGTCAGAACTTCTTCCTCTGTTTTGAAGTTCAGTCCCCCTACAAATAACTTGGCACTTTTGTCGCCATCCCGAGCTGGTGTGGTGTTATTTTCCCTGCTGGGCTCTTTACCAACCCTCAGGTTACCATAAACTTGACCCCCGGCCAAATCATTCCCGATAACTACAGATACACCCTCTACAGGAAGCGTGGCTTGTAAACCGACGGTGACCGGTCCTGACACCAAATCGGACTCCAAATGGATGACATGAAGTGGAGCACTAACACCGCCCCCGATCCCCTGTAAACGAACACTATCCCCCGTTGCCGTCTCCTCGGACCATGGCAAAATGCCTTCAAGCATTAAAGATTGATGTGCCCCTGTGTCCCTCAATATCCTAACCGGTCTCCGGTTAGTCGAGGCTCCATCCCGTGACACAAACCCCTCTGAAATAAATGGTTGGTAACCCTTTTGATGGCGATTTCTCACAATGGCCATTGCATTTGGAGTCGTAATAGTCGGACTCCGCTCTGGGTCTTCCCTTTTCATGCGGTAACAACTGGACATCAAGTGTCCAGGTTTCTTGCAAAAAGCGCAAGTAGGCCCGGAGGAAAAACTCGTGGTCTGCCTCGGGCCCCCCGAACTATAAGTTTGTCTTGGGCCCGCATCCCTCTGATTTCGAACAGGTGGGGTATCCGCGTTGTCCCCATAATCCTCTCGAGGCCGCCGCCATGTATGGTCGTTCTCCGCACCTGCTGTTCCCCACCTCCCCTGCGGAGATCTAGGCGAGGAGTTAGGTTCGTGGACCCCTATTCGGTGGGTTAAGGCATAATCATCTGCCATGGTGGCTGCGTCCCACAACTTTGGTACTTTCTTTTCCTGCAGGTACACTTTGATGTCCTCGTGGACACACTGCTGGAATTCCTCCACCAGGATCAAGTCACGCAATGTTTCGAAGTCTTTCCCGACTCCTTTTGACTCACACCACCGATCAAACATGTTTTCTTTCACTCTGGCAAACTCCACATGGGTCTCACTCTCCCTCTTCCTGGCATTCCTGAATTTTTGCCTGTAAGCTTCCGGAACCAACTCATAGGCTTTGAGGATGTGCTTCTTCAGTACCTCATAATCTGCACATTGGTCCATTGGTAGCGCCGAATAAATGTCTTGAGCTTTTCCCACCAGCACACTTTGCACTAGTATGGTCCAGGCCTCCTCCGACCAGTTTAATTGTCGAGCCACTTTCTCAAAGTGTGGAAAAAATTTCGCGACTTCCTTTTCACTGAATGGTGGAACCAGCCTCACATGTCTGCCCACATCCCAGGTTTTCTGGTTAGGTGTCGACCCCGTCAGCAAGGGTGGTGCCTCTCCCCATTCTCTCATTAACTCCAGCTCCTTGAATTTAATTTCTTGCTGAAGCTCCATGTCACGTTCCTTTAATTCCCTTTCTGCTTTTCTCTCCTCTGCTTCGAGTTCCCTTGCAGCTCTCCTCTCCTCTGCTTGTTTCTCTTCTCTCCTCTCTTCTGCTTTCCTTTCTTCTTCTTTTAACCTTTCCTGGAGTTCTCGTTCCACTCTCCTTTCCTCTGCTTGTTTCTCTTCTCTCCTCGCTTCTGCTTTCCTTTCTTCTTCTTTTAACCTTTCCTGGAGTTCTCGTTCCACTCTCCTTTCCTCTGCTTGTTTCTCTTCTCTCCTCTCTTCTGCTTTCCTTTCTTCTTCTTTTAACCTTTCCTGGAGTTCTCGTTCCACTCTCCTTTCCTCTGCTTGTTTCTCTTCTCTCCTCTCTTCTGCTTTCCTTTCTTCTTCTGCTCTTTCCTTTTCTGCTTTCCTTTCCTCTTCTGCTCTTTCCTTTTCTGCTTTCCTTTCTTCTTCTTTGATCCGTTCCTGGCTCCGTAATTGCAACTCCAGTTTCCGGAGCTCAACGTCTTCTGGTTCTTCGGGTAGCCACTCCCAGGCTAACTCGTCCCATGTTCCTAATCCCACCATAGATTGTATCACCGTGGCCTGCAACTCTGCCTTCCTCAAATTAGTTCGGACCTCCAAGTTAAAATGTTTGGCCAATTTCAAGAGGTCCGACTTTAGTAACGCTCGGAACTGTGCCTCACTCGGTGTTACCGCAAAGTTCTGTGCCACAAACGCCATGGTGGCTATCGTTAACACCTGTTAACCTTCACCCAAGACTTTACCCCAATTTCCCCAAAACTTTCCAATTACTACTTAATTAATAAATTTTAATTAATAAAAATTTTATTATATTATTTTATACAATTTTAGATCCCGGACGTAGACCCAATTGCGAATCCGCAAATCGTAATTTGGACGAGCCCCCAATTCTGTTACGTGGTCCCCTCGGTGACTACCTGGTCTCGGTGACCCCCGGACCGCGAGAGGAACTTCGCCAGAAAGTAATAGTATATATGCGCTTTCGCAACACAATCCCTATGAATTCCACCCAAGAGAAAACTGATGTTCAATGATATATTTCAAGGGTAATGATACCAAACAATTTCAATGATACAATCAACGGTATATTCCCCGAGCAATCCACCATCCACAATTCACACTCAACAATCAATCAATCCCCTAGAGGTTTAAGATGGCCATCTTATATATGTGTGTCCCCTTTTGGTACTCACGACCCCCTTTTGGTCTCTGCCCCTCACAATGTCTCTGGGCCCCTCCTGACCAAGATGATGGTCGGCGTCGCCGCACTCGGGCGGTGGAACGAACCCCGGGTGGACGTGTTTCCACCGGGCAGGTATCGTACCAGGCACCACGGCTGCAGCCCCTCGTGGCCACGCGAAGCGGGTACGGTAAAGCAAGCCAAAAGCCCCACGCCGCTTGCAACGCGTGTTAGGCCCCAACGTGCGACCCGTACGCGTCTTCTTAGACGGTGCCGCGAACGGTGCCAGACGCGGGGTCGATGCACGGCCCCACGTCAACTTGACGTCTCCACCGGGTAGGCACACGTCCCGGTAACTCCTCTCGCCAGACGGGCTTCGGAACGCCGCTTTTCCACGCGGCGCAAGGTCGATCCCACCTTTCGTCGGAGCGGGGCGAGGAAGAAGAATCCTCGTCGCTTTTCTTCCTCGTGTCTTTTCCTCTTCCGGTCACTTCCGTTTCCGGACACTTTTTCAGAAGGGCTCCTGACCCTCCAACCACAACAACCCTTAATCTACTACACATGGATAAGCAAAGACCTGAATGGTAATTCACATACATTCACATAAATATGTAACAATATCATCAAATGTTTATCAGAGCCAGCTTAATCAAAAGTTGGTGCACGATAAGACGTCCAACAGTCGATCTATCAACATTGGAGATCCAGTGTTTGCCCGAAATTTGGTGCAGGTGCGACGTGGCTACCGGGGGACATCATCGAGAAGCCAGGTCCACTGTCCTGTGTGATTCGCCAGCAGGACGGTCGTGAAATTCGTCGACATCAGGACCACATAACCTACCGTCACTGTCAGTCGATAGAGCCTGCAGCATCGTCACAGAACAACAGTTCGACCCGCCACTGCCGGAGATCGTCGTGGCCGCTCCAGCCGGCTCGGATGCCCTGAAAACCTCTGCGAACGCTACACCCTTCGTGGAGACCAAAATAATCACCTCGGACTCTGTATCCACTGGTACACCGCCACCCAAAGGGATCACCTCGGACTCTGTATCCACTGGTACACCGCCACCCAAAGGGATCACCTCGGACTCTGTATCCACTGGTACACCGCCACCCAAAGGGATCACCTCGGACCCTGTATCCACTGGTACACCGCGACGCTCAATGTACACCCGACCGTTTGACAAAACCGAAAGACAAAAGCACCCGACCGTTTGAATCTGTGAAGATGTTTTTTCACGTTGACGCATGTTCAATTTTCACATTGACACACACAGGGGCAGAATTATCCCCGTGTCCACTTGCTTTTGTTTGCACACATATTTTCACACGTTTTTGGAAATGTTGCTTTTGGAAGTCTAGCACGTATTGCTCTTGGTAATCTTGGACTTAAAGGGGAGGATGTCATGTATGAAGGTGCAAATAATCCCCGTTTTATCCGGGCACCGTGACCGCGGGTTTATTTGCGTTTCCGGGAGTTACGGCCCAGGTCAGACGGCGCTGGGGTGAAATGGGCCTGTATCTGCAGAGTCAATAAACATGCAACAATCGATCGTAGTCTGTCGAGATACCTTACACCTACTCACTTCCGCTTAAACACTCCCCGTCCTCTTCCTCCCTCTCCTCACCCTCCCATCCCCTTCCCTACTCCCTTCTCCATTCCCCTCCCCTTTCCCCACTTTCTGACTCCCTTCCCCACTTTCTGACTCCCTTCCCCACTTTCTGACTCCCTTCCACACTTTATGACTCCCTTCCCCACTTTCTGACTCTGACTCCCTTCCCCACTTTCTGACTCCCTTCCCCACTTTCATCCCCTTCCCCACATCCATTTCATCCCCTTCCCTTTCCCCCTCCCCCCCCTCTCCTCCCCTTCCTCCTCTCCCCTCTCTTCTTTCCTTCCTCCTCCCCTTCCTCTTCTCCTTCCTCCTCCCCTTCCTCCCTCACCCCACCTCTCCTTCACTCCCCCACGCCCCTCTCCTCCACTCCCTCTCTCCTTCCCCTTCCCTCTTCCCTCCTCCTTCCTCCCTCCTCCTCCCCTCTCCTTCCCTTTCCCCCTTCCCCTTCACCTACCCCCTCACCCTGGTCAACACCGGGTACTTCAGCTACTATTTCCATAAATATGAGCTTCCCTCTAGCAGCCAACTATATCAACAGTGATCTCGAGGTTGAGGTTCTATTTAAATTAAATGAAGGAAGTTCAGACACAGTAGTGAACTTTTGCATGGACTATAAAGGCATCCATAGAGAACAGACAATGGATCTAGTAAATTTGAACCTGAGATCCCAGCATCATGAGTTGTGATGGGGATGTGGAAGCCCTAAACAGGCCTACCTAAATCACTTCCCAGAACTCTTTGCGAATTCGAGTTATTGGTGTGTGTGTGTGTGGGTGTGCGTGCAGCTATTGAGGCAGTGAAGAATGCACACCGCGAAGAATTGCTCAAAGAGCTGGAGAAGATAAGACGGATGGAGACCATGAACCAGACACACGACGTGCAAGCACTGAGGGATCAGAATCAGTAAGTTTCATCGCACGCACCATGAACTGTCTCTGCTTCTGTGACGTCACATTATGTAACCCAGTCAGGAATTTTATAATTACCAAAAGTGCACATAGACTACCTCTATGGGGACATATTGAATATTAGGCCACATATTTTGCTGTTTTGTTTTAATATTGTTTGGGGGGATATGGCCTGCCTTTTTGTGCACAACATTTTAATGTCACAGAGGAATTTCCGCCAAACCCCAAAGTGTGGACCAGACGAGGAGATTACACCCTTACTTGAGATTATTAATGAGCCAACTAGGTTTTTTCTGATAATTCGCTAATAATCAAATGAAATTTCTGCTGATCTCGGCTTCCAGAAGGTTGGGACAGGTATATTTAATGATGATCATCAACATGTACCATGCCCCGTGCAGGGAGTTGGTGCTGTCGAGGCAGTTACTAGGCTACGGTCCTGATTGAGTCGCCACTCCGACTCAGGAAGTTTGAGCAGGAATTTGAAATTTGTTCAGGATTCTGGCGATAGCTCACCTCTTCACAAAGGACTCCATGGGATCTTTAACATCCACCAACTAACGCCGTCAGACGGGATGCCCGTTTTTCGTCCATCTGAGGGACGTCACACACATTGATGAATCACCATGACTGTGAAACACCAGGTGACCGTTGATAGCTGGGTCATGATTCGAACCCAGATGAGCAAGCTTAGAGGCGAGTATGCGCATACCGAGGCCATGCTACCAGCCCAGTACCTTTAATACCATTGCCATTCATTTGATCTGTCCTGATAACCTCTCATGCTAGTCCAATGTTATTACCAATTCATCATCCAACTTGCACAACTACAGTGTTGTCTGTATGTAGAAAATGATGTATTATTGTATACTAGCAACGGTACATGCCCTACGGGCGGGGCTTCAATTGGGAGGCCCAAATGAAAAGGCTAAATATCAGAAATTGAAGGCTTTTTTTTCTTTTAAACGATTCATATAAACATCCGTTAAATCTCGATCGGTGCAGCCGTCTGTGCGGCACCCAGGAAAATAACATCATGTGGGAGCAAGTATCAACAGGATGTGGCAGTGTGGGAGTCCACGTTTCTGATCCTCCTTCATGCCGAAGTAGCCCACCACTTCTCCAAGCATTCCATTCTTCAGATCCGCCATGACAGATTTAAGCTTGATACTGAAGACGCATGCAGTTAGTCCTCCCGATATCGTATGTACTACCGATACGTGTTTCCTTCATTGTAAAAACTTCCAAATCAACAGTTAAAAGGATTTTGAGCTGATAGCTGCTACGCCTGTTACGGCCTTGGCAAGATCGATGGAGACAGCGATCTGTTAGCATATACACCGCCCAAATAGCTATGTGGAATTCTCTCATGTGGAGATTAAACTAATAGTGTTCACAATCGCTATATCGTATGTACTCCCGATACGTGTTTCCTTCAGTTGAAATGGGTTAGAATTCTCTCAAGCAGGGATTCAACCCATGTCCTTATAAAAGGTCCTTGTCCGAGGTCACCGAGTTCGATCGGTGCAGCTGTGCAGCGATCGGTGCAGCCGTTTGTGTGGCACCTGGGAAAACAACATCGTCACAATGAGAACAATGAACGTTATGCGAACGCGAATGTTATGCGGGAGTCCAAACCTGAGAATGCTGGAGACCAAAGCTGAAATTGGGAAAACTAAATAGCCTATGTTACTCCTGGAGACCCCAGGATTCTCCACCCAAAATATCTTTGCGATCGGTTTAGCAGTTTTTACGGTACCTTCGAACAGACAGACAGACAGACAGACGGAATTTGGTGAATTATAGTAAGACTAGCGGGGTCACCCGTGGGAATCCCACGGGCATGGATGTGTGTGACATTTCGACATATTGAGTTAGATGCTGCACCTGCACATTCAGTTATATAAAATGGTTACTGGCAATTGATCACATCCACAAATGATGTAATCCACACAATTTATGTACTTTACATAACGTTAATAGGAATACATGCCCGTGTAGATGGGAAATACAGTTTGTTTGAAATAAATCACAAATATCAGAAGAAAGTTTTTAAAATTTAGAACTATTCTCACTCAGAGTTAAACATCACCGTAATGTTATGCGGTTGGTTCAACGTTTTCGGTGAATTATATGTCATCATTGTGAGATTATTTTGGAATTTTTTTTTTTGAAATGAAATTTTTATATTAAAAAAAAACGGCAAAAAAGCATCAGAACAGCTGTGAAACAGCATCAAAACAGCAGTGAAAAAGCATCAAAACACTATCAAAACAACAGTGGAAAGCGTCAAAACAGCAATGAAAAAGCATCAAAACAGCAGTGAAAAAGCATCAAAACAGCAGTGAAAAAGCATCAAAACAGCAGTGAAAAAGCATCCGAACAGCAGTAAAAAAGCAGCAGTGAAAAAGCATCAAAACAGCAGTGAAAAAGCATCAAAACAGCAGCAAAAAGCATCAAAACAGCAACAATGGTCCGGTGATTTTTCAATCACCGCAACTAAATGTGTCGGAGTAATTAACTATTTTCCTTCGTGCCCTCCTTTTGTTGCCTGAATGGTGTCACTGCAGGACCTCCGGGTAAACAACATTACAGGTGAAGATTCCACTGTGGCCATCAATTTTTCCCTGTTGGCCATTACTGACTACCTTTACCTTGACATCCTCAAATCGTTTAGCATGTGACAATGCAACATATAATTGGCCATGGCTGAAGACGGGTTCTGGTAAGTAAATCCCAACTTTGTGTAATGTTTGACCTTGACTCTTGTTTATTGAGAAAGAGAATGCCACACGAACTGGAAATTGATGGCGTTTGAGTACGAATGGTAGTGTTGTATCGGAAGGTGCAATACTAATACTGGGTATAAATGTGCGTGTTCCTTTGTGACTGCCAGAAATTATTTCTCCGTCTATTATGTTTGGCAACAATCTTTTAACAACCAATCTTGCACCATTGCACAGTCCCTGTTTCGGATCAAAGTTACGGAGTAACATGATGACAGCACCATCTTTGAGACGAAGTTTGTGCAATGGCATTCCAGAAGGAGTTAATTGATTTAGGAATTCCATAGGATAATTTAGTGCCTCTTCAGGGTCATCACAGACAATGGAATCAGCGCTGAAGTACGTCTTTTCTTCCCCAGGAAATGCACCCAGTATTTCATCGTTGATCACAAATGTGGATTCATTCTTTGGACACAACACGGCTCGTTGTGCCAGCGCATCATAGTTTGAATGGATTTCGTTCAAATTACCGAAAACAGCCTCTGCTAAAGAAATGTTGTCTGCTACACAGATACGATCAGGCAGTCGTATTAAATCTGAGTCAGGAATTGTTTCCACAGTCCCATTTCCAACCGACAGTAACCATTTTGAGAATTCTTCATCATCATTAGCTCTCATGTTTGATGTTAAGTTCAGCTGTTTGAACTTTGGCCACAACTTGCTACGCTTGATGCATGTGGCGATGATTGCTGCAGGTGCAGCGCGAGGTACAACGGGCAAAACCTGCCTGAAGTCCCCACCAAGAAGTAAGACCTTTCCACCAAAAGGAATGTTGTTGCTGGTTACATCCCGGAGACATCAATCAACAGCCGCTAAAGCATATGCTGGAGCCATAGGTGCTTCATCCCAAATGAATAGGTTGGCCTTCCTTAGAGCATCTGTATCTTTACTCGTAGGTGATATGTTGCATGTGGAGTTTTCTAAAATGGGCACTGGCAATTTAAATCGATGGTGCGATGTACGGCCCCCTGCTAGCAATGTTGCTGCAATGCCCGAGTACGCCATTGGAAGAACCAAACGACACTGGCCTCGCAAGATGTGCAGAAGCGTATTATAGAGAAAGGTCTTGCCACTTCCGCTCGGTCCATCAACGAAAAACAACCGGTTGCCTGTGCACTGGTCCCTACAATGAACGGCCTGTAGGACCTCATCTACAATTTGGATTTGGTCATCATTTAGTAGTTGTCTGTTGTTTTCACCTTTTTCATGTTCATCTCCCGGTACATACTGATAATCATCGCTCAAAAGATCTTCAACAGTGTCTGGAGGTACTGGTAACTGAAATGCTTCCAAGGTCTGTCCATGTCTCAGGAGGAAGGACTGTATTTCTCGCAATGCCATGAAAATACTCTGTTCCAAGATATGGCTGCTGTGCACAAAATCTTCGCAAAGGTCGTTTTTATATTTTTCCCACAGTGCCGATGTGTCTGTTGGTGTGCAGAATATGCATAGGGTTGCAAAAAGAGATCTCAATTGTTGTGGCATGGCAAAGATAACTCCATCAGCTAAGGACCTGTCCCATTCTGCATCATCTTCTGTTAAATGTAATTTCCTGGCTGCATCCTTGTATGTTTCACAAACTGCTCCATCTACGGTTCTGAGATCTTCAAATGATGTTTTACCAGGGCAGTGCAGCAGGAGTACACAAAGATGAAAGCGCTCAATGTCCATAGGGCTTGCCGAAACCATGCGTCCGATAACCTTGTTGCCGCCCCGGCGTCGAAGTTTCCATGTCTTTCGTCCATCTTCAAATATGTAATATTTTGGAATGTCATGGTACAGATAACTTCGTGCCTCAGGGTCTCTCTGGTTTAACTGAAACCAAGCTGTAAGTGTTGTACCCCTATGTCGTACAATGGCTTCTTCCTCGTTACCATCCCTGAACACAACAGTCTGCAATTCAGGTAAGTGTACCGCAAGTCTGGTGATGGAATGGGACTGTTTGTGCATTTCAAATTCCATCAATCTCCATGCTGCCTCTGGGGCACTGACATATCTGCAGTCCAAATAGGTCTTTATTTCGTCCACCTCCACTCTCCCGCGCTCTCGAATTTCGATGCTGGCACAGTCATGTCCCTTGTACACACATTTAAATAAGTACTTTATACTCTTTATGCTTGCGCAAACCTCAATGTTGATGTGTGCTCTGTACTTCTTCAGTAAATAAGCATTGAATGGGACCACAAATTGGCAATCAACATCGGTTCCATGAACGGTTATGGTGGGTCCATTTGGGGGATGCTTGTAAAGGGCATAGCCATCTATGCTCGCAAGTGTCTCTACAGCATACGCTTTTGGAAAGCCTTTATTGCACACTCCATCTTTCACACAAATCGAATGGCGATTTAAAGTGCCACACGGACCATGTATCATGTGAGACTTCACCAAGGAATGGATCTCTGGTGACTCATTTGAATTAGGAATTTGTGCGGAAACAATTCTGTCAATGTCTTCGGCGGTACAAATTTTATCTTCTTGGCACAGCATGAGTAATATGTGGGCATGCGGTAGGCCACGCTTCTGATACTCGACGACGTAGAGAAATGCACGTACTTTGCCCAACACATGCTTCTTCGTAATGTCGTCGATTAACTCTTTTAATTTCAGATGAAACACGCGTGCCACTAAATCTGGTCTGCCTTCAGCTCGTTGGTGTTGTCCGATGTTTTCTTGTATCTCTGTCCATTTTGGATTACACGTGAACGTGATGAAAAGATCTGGTTTTCCGAATTTGCGAACAATGGCCATAGCATCTTGGTAGTTCTGCTGCATAGCTCTTGGACTCCCTACAAAACTCGATGGCAAAATGACGATACGACCGACAGGACGTTGGTTATCAGCAGCAACGTTCTGGACGTGGTCCAGTAGTCCTCTGTATTCCATGACTCTAAGGGTTTCCTGATTTTGTTTGAAGTATTGCAGTCGATTTGCTTCTGCCTTGCAATATCCGTCGATAACATACTGCTGGAACAATTTCCCCGAAGAATGGATAGTGCTGAATTCATTTCGAATAGCCAGTCGGTAGGCATAGAATTCACGATGAGTTACCTTGTTTCGAACCGCAGTCTGTCGCTGGTGAGGCATGTTTATCATCCATCCAGGCTCGCCATGTGGAAAGAGAATGGGATATGTCATGGGATCAATGTGAGAGGAAAGTGGAGAGAGATTGTGTAAGCCCTGGTCATGCAAATGAACCTGGAAATCCCTGTTTGCAGGTGGTTCACCATCTTGTCCACTAACGAAGACAGCAGCAATTTCATCAGCAGTTGGTATGTTGTAACGTCTTTGGTCGTCTGCACACAGTCGACGAAAATGCATTTCCAAGGTAGAAGGGAGGCGATCTTCAAGGACAGCTTTCCTGATTTCTTCCTGTTCACGCTCGAACATAGTCTTGTAACATGTGACATAAGGATTAACGTCAGATAGTAGGTTGTGCAGTTCTGCCATCAATTCTTGCAAACATCTGTGATTCTCAGGTCGATTCATACGTTCCTTTGTAGCTCGAGCTGTATCCAAAATAAATAATTGTGCAAATTGTGCTTGTTCATGTACATGTGATGGATGTAATGGACCACAGCGATGGTAAATTTGACCGTGGATTTTGAAACAGTACGGTCCATTTCCTGGAGGAGATGAGATCTGAGCACCCATTGATGCAAAAGCTAATGCCGAATTGTAATTCCGGATATTGTCTCGGAAGTTGCGACATTTTCCATCGTCACCCTGATAAAGTTGTTGCAGTCGAGCAGGTACGGCAAATAGTGGAGGCAATTTAACTTTTCCCTTGGAACAACACAGTGTAAATCCATCCCCTTGTCCTGTTGATTCATTTGTGAAATGGTGTGCAGAACAGTACACACATGGTGACGTCATTGGACCGCAATTATGCTCTTGAACAATATTATCGGATACTTCGGCCGGATTCATTATGGCTGCGGTTGTATATGTTTGCTGAGCACTCCAACGTCTTTGTTGCTCAGCATTCCGTGCGAGTCTGTGTTGGCGTTCATCGATGGTCTCGTTCTCGCACCTCATCGTTGTTGCAGCAGCATCCTGTGCGAGTCTGTGTTCACGTTCGTCGAGGGTCTCGTTCTCCCTCCTCATCGTTGTTGCAGCAGCATCCTGTGCGAGTCTGTGTTCACGTTCCTCAACTGTCTCGTTCTCCTGTCTCATTCGTTTTCTTGCTGCAACCTGTTCAAGTCTGCATTGACGTTCGTCGACGGACTCGTTCTCCCGTCTCATTCGTTTTCTTGCTGCATCCTGTTCAAGTCTGCATTGACGTTCGACGACGGACTCGTTCGCCCTTCTCATTCGTTTTCTTGCTGCATCCTGTTCAAGTCTGCGTTCTTCATCGACTGTGTCATTCATTTTGGAAATGGAAGTTTCCACGCAACGCATGAATTGTCACGAGTCAAGAGGAAGTGTCTCGTCATCATCAAATGACAAATAAATTACATTGTGAAAATGAAACATTTCAAATAAACCTATTTAAAGTGCATGCGCAAATAACTAATAAATAAAAAAACGAAGAAATATCTCTCGGTAATTTCCTGAACCATATTTTACTTCCGGCTAATAATGTTGAATGAAATAAAAACGAAGAAATATATGTCGTTTTGTGACGACTGTCATCAAAAGTAAACGGTGAATTCACTCGGTTTATTCGGTTCGGCTCGGTTCACTCGGTTTAAAGAAAAAGCGATAATGTCGACATGTTGCCGTCTGTGTCATGTTGGGCGGTGTATGATACATGTTGGGTGGTTGTTGGCGGTTGGGCGGTGGGTGGTATTTTAAAAAATATATCTCTGCATTTTCCCGCGTTGACACCACGTCTAAAACCATCAATAAAAATGAAACTCAGATGGTGAGTTAGATTGGAGATAAAGGCGTGAGAGAGACTCAAGAAGGCTTTGAAGTTACAGGCGTTTGAGATTTCATTTAGTTCTATAAACGGAAACTTTCATCGGATTTTCTTCCCGTTTTTTTTCAACCGAGTCTAAAACTATGTTAGCGACTGCGAAAAATGAAATGATATATCGAATTAGAATTGAAATAAATCTGTGTGAGAGAGAAAGACAGCACGGGCCTAACTAAACAGGCCTCAAAGCTATTCGAGAAGGAAGAGTGGGTGGAGCTACTCTGCAAACCAAGTAAGCCACACCCCGGACAGACGTCCAACAGACAGAATCATCTACGCCTATTATAATATAGATAACTACCTACGTCCTACTCGTTATAATGTCTTGCATCATATTCCTATATCAGTAGTTGTTTTGCTTACAGATACCATTAAACTTCAGGTAGTTGTTAAATTATTCTAGTAATATACATCTATCTGGACATTAGATTAGACATTCGTGAGAAAAAAACGTTTTTGATAATCTATTCTATATTATTATGTAAAAGAAAGTTTTTGTTTGTTTGTTTGTTTGTTTGTTTGTCTGCACACACTAATCTCCTGAACAGTGAAAGATAGGAGGAAACCTCTAAAACAAAAAATGTCGGGACGGGAAGGTTATAGGCTAGGTGGCAAGGCCGGTCGAGGCCCACCTCGGCCAGGCTGGGCCCATTTCGCAATTAAAAGCTGAGCTGAATTATAGTAGTCAATCTTCTATGGCCGCAAGTAAAAGCTGAATTGTAGTAGTAAATTCATTCAAAAAGAACTGAAAATGTCGGGACGGGCCCTGGGAAGGTTATAGGCTAGGTGGCGAGGCCGGTCGAGGCCAATTTCGGCCGGGCTAGGCCCATTTCGCAATTAAAAGCTGAGCTGAATTATAGTAGTCAATCTTCTACAGCCGCGAGTAAAAGCTGAATTATAGTAGTAAATTCATTCAAAAATAACTAAAAATGTCGGGACGGGCCCTGGGAAGGTTATAGGCTAGGTGGCGAGGCCGGTCGAGGCCAACTTCGGCCGGGCTAGGCCCATTTCGCAATTAAAAGCTGAGCTGAATTATAGTAGTCAATCTTCTATAGCCGCGAGTAAAAGCTGAATTATAGTAGTAAATTCATTCAAAAAGAACTGAAAATGTCAGGACGGGCCCTGGGAAGGTTATAGGCTAGGTGGCGAGGCCGGTCGAGGCCGCCTCGGCCGGGCTGGACCCATTTCGCAATTAAAAGCTGAGCTGAATTATAGTAGTCAACCTTCTACAGCCGCGAGTAAAAGCTGAATTATAGTAGTAAATTCATTCAAAAAGAACCCGGGCAACGCCGGGTGCTTTCGGCTAGTCTATCATATAAGACACGATGTCAGTTTGTGTGTTTGTACAAATGTCTGTCACCCTTCATAATGTTAGATTTTAAAGACCAATCTTTGAACACGAATGTGTGTTCACTGTGGTCTACTTTTGAGGATACAACAAACTCAAAAGCAATTTCCATTAAAGAGTAATTATTTATGTATCTTCTGTTGGAACTGTAGATGGTGGCTTGCAAATCGAGCATCAAGGGTGGTGTACAGAAGCGTTTTTGTTTTTTTTAACAATAAATACAAAGCAAAGGGAGGTGAAATTTGCTGCGCATGATGTGCAATGCATGTATAGCAAAATGAATGTTCATTTACATCCGTATGATCGACTACCGGTATGTAAGAGAGCCGTTGTTCTGTCTGTGTCACCATTTTTCTCAGAGATGGCTGAACGGATCTTCGTCAAACTTTCAGAGGTTCATCAGTGAGAACCTGGGGGTGTTTCAGGCAAAAAAGAAAACGTGAAAAAAAAAACGTTCGTTTTTTGGGGATTTATTTTATTTTAATTTTTTTTTTTTCATCGCTCTATAGTGCCTACGCCTTCTTTTTTTAAAATGACAGTTATATACAAGTACACATTCGCATAAATAAATACAAAACAATCACCAGACATTTGAACACAAATAATAAAACAATTCCAGAAGTGTACGAAGTTGGAAGTAAGGCTTCTTCTTCTTCCTGAACGTCATCATACTTAACTCAGAAACGTGATGAACGACACATTCACCAGCAGATATTCAACAAAAAGGTAAAATGATGATTTGACATTTGTGATTGATTCTGATTTGGATGTAATTGCTTTTCCATTATATTTGCCCTCATTTCAAATATGTTAATGTTTCTTTTTCGCTTGAGCAACGCCAGGTACTCCAGCTGTAAACACGTATATACATTACTCGGGGTACAAATACAAATAGAACTTTGGCTGGGGGGTAACATAGGCTATGTGGCCGCCGCCTCATGCAGGGGTGTGGGGGAACCGGAGAGGGGCATAAATTCTCTATGTAAATGTGTACTCTGTAGTGCCACCTGGTGATGGCTTCAGAGGGTATTGCAATATTCTTTATTACCTGGGCAACACTGAGGTTGTGAAGCACTCTTTGCATGGGAATTTTTTTCCTCCTTCCATTCCCCTCCTCTCCCCGGAGGAGGAAGGTGAAGTGTACTGTCCATTGTGGTAGAAAGCTCAGGGGGTGAATGGGGTTGATTGGGGGAGGTAACGGGGGCGGGGGGAGGGGGGGTTGAATGTTGCAGAAGCCGGGTACTCCTGCTTGTGTCTAATAAATAAAGAAGATGTAAGCACTCTTGACACTGAGGCCGAGGCTTCAGACTTTGGCACACTCACGAGGCTGCACTATCGAATAAACTGTTACAACCTGTCATTTTTGACGGACTTTTTACTAGAATTTTGTATAAAGCATCATGGACATTCTCTCACAAACTGTGAAACCCACAATAAAATTAGGTCCTGCTTGAGTAGTGGTAGCTGGCCAGCTGTTTTGTTAAGCGGTTACAAAATTCTTTCTTTCTCCATTGAGTGGTCTCAATTTGATTCCAATGGCTGCTCACTCCAGTCGACCTGAACTTGGCAATAAAGTGTGCCGAGTTGATGTATTTGCTCATCCGGTAGTGGACTGAAATATGATGGTTGAAGGTGTCCTGTTTTAGTAATGGTGAACGTTTGTCCAGGCAAGAGATGAACGACTTACGGCGAGAGATTGAGACCTTGTCTGAGCAATACTCCCAGAAGTGCTTGGACAGCAGTGAGCTGAAGCAGGCCTTGTGTGATGCTCAAAAAAGTGTCCTTCGTCTCCAACAAGAAAACCACAATCTTGCCCATCGCTACCAAGTAGGTGATCAGAATTAGAGCAAGAAAGTAAAGGGGCCACTTATTTATTATCTATGTATCAGGAAGTAGTTTGGGAGGCGCTAGCTTGAGAAAAGTAAGTGAATTGAGGATGATAGGAAAAAAATACGTATGGTGGAGGAATGTTGAGGACATAATGGAAAGAAATTTGGGAGGTACTGGAGGGGTCATTATTCCACCATGTTTTCATGCATAATACATAGGTGGGCCCAAGGGTGCAAACGTAATGATGGAATTGGTACATGGGGCCGTGTTGGTCGCAGGGTCTAAGCAAACGTGTGGCCGCCCACGAACTGGTGAGGTTGGAAGCGCCTGAGAAGAGCGAGAGTCCATCGCTGGGCAACATGTATGAACTACGGGTGAGAACTCCAGAACACGCTGATCAAACACAGCACGACAAGAATTGTGAATGGTGCCGTGTTTGTACATCTATATCGTCCGTCAACGCTGAGGGCGCTGCCCTTTAGTGCTGAAGAAACCCTTTGAGTGGAAAGAGCCACCATGGAGTACAAAGAACACATGCGGCTCAAGATTGTGTCTGAGATTCCTTGTTGTTGTGGAGTAAATTAGAACAGATGGCGGAAAGGGAAGGGGCCTGAATATTCGTCTAACAACTATCCCAAACCCTAACCCTAACCACTTGTAAATTAATACTTTGCCCCTAATTTGAATCCGGTCGCCCTATTAAACATATTGTCATATTTAAATACTTTGGGTAGATATTTACATCGATATCAAGAGTTAGGTGATATTTACATCGAGAGTTGGGTGCAAACACGACCAAGATGGTCTGAATGGCCACATTATACGTCTTTGTTGGATTCTTAAGAGTTAAGTGTTAGGGTGAGGATGCCACACAGGCCATATTACATTGTTAGGGTGAGGATGCCACACAGGCCATATTACATTGTTCGGGCGAGGATGCCGCACATGCCATATTACATTGTTAGGGCAAGGATGCCACACAGGCCATATTACATTGTGAGGGTGAAGATGCCACACAGGCCATATTACATTGCTAGGGTGAGGATGCCACACAGGCCATATTACATTGTTAGGGTGAGGATGCCACACAGGCCATATTACATTGTTCGGGTGAGGATGCCACACAGGCCATATTACATTGTTCGGGTGAGGATGCCACATAGGCCCTATTACATTGTTAGGGTGAGGATGCCACACACGCCATATTACATTTTTTGCATCCATGTTTTCTTGTACGTTAATACGAGTATATCCATCTTCATGATTAAGTATTGTACACCGCTCCTTTCCTATGCCATCTCCAGGCATTGCAAATCGTCATTGCTGGGCACCGAAGGGGGCTCGGCAGTGACGCACGCTGAAAGAGAGTACTCAGTTTTCACTCTGGTTGTTTGTTTGTTTGTTTTCTTGTTTGTTTGTTTGTCCAGGCGATATCTCAGCCATCCTTTGAGCTGGGAAGCTGAAATTTCGGCACAATAGTGAGCAGGTCCTTTGTCAAAAACGGTATTTTTTGTTTTTTGATTAATCAATTAATTGATGTTATTTAATTATTAGCGATTAATTAAGTACTTATTTAATTAATTAAATTTCCTTTCCCTTCTGACCATTAACTCAGGCACCTTTTGAGTTAGGAAGCTGATATTTGGACATGCCAATGACCAGGTGATTTGGCTGCAAAGGCTATTTTTGATTTATTAATTAATCAATTAATCAATTAATCGATTAATTATTTAATTATTTGATTAATGACAAAAAAATTTTTTTTTTTAAGTTACAGATTCTGATGAAATTGTGGTGGTTTATGTGTTCTCTGACCGAATTGATTAATAATTTGGTTTTTTTATGATTATTATTTATTTATTTTCATTATTAATCATTTATTTATCTTCTTTCTCATTTGGCCAATATCTCAGGCACCTTTTGAGCTCAGAAGCTAATATTTGGACATGAGTGACCAGGTGATGTGGCTATCAAGGATATTTTTGATTAATTGATTAATCATTTTATCGATTCATTATTTATTGATTAATCGATGAATTACTTATTGATTAATCAATTAATTATTTGATTTTTTATTAATGACTTATTTGATTAAATTTCTAAAATATACATCTTCAGATGAAGCACGAGTGGTTTTGTTATGGTATTAGCCAATTGATTAAGAAAATAGTTTGTGATAATCTTTTATTGATTTTAATTATACAATTAATCAATCAATTAGTGTACACCTCTCACTCCCAATGCAGCCTCTATGAGCTGCACTGCGGTATTGCCGGGCGCCAGAGGCGCCCCGGCAATGCCGCGCTATAGGATATTTAATTATTTGGCATGGGAGCGGTGTACTTTGAATGTATGTGTACTTGTATTTTATTTCAATTGCTCATTGTCTGGCCTCTAAACGGTGGTATTGTCGCATATATTGTATTTCCATAGTTATTCAATCAAAGTTGTTTTCAATCTTCGTCTTCTATTTTCTAATGGTAGGGGTGGATACAAAACGTTAAAAGTTGTTCTTATGAAACTATTTCATACTACACAGCCAGCAGTAATCCACTATCATACTGTTTATCATGCATGATCATACTATGTTTATCATACATTATCATACTGTAGCGGTTACCGCTGGATGCACACAATCGCCTTGCACCGGCCAGAACACGGCCAGACGCGCCTCTCCCGGGCATGCCCGGACTCACTGTTCCCGGGCACGCCCGAACCTCCCGGGCACGCCCGGTCTCGTCTTTCCCGGGCATGCCCGCTATCGCCTTTCCAGGGCTCGCCCAGAGCGTCCGGGCATGCCCGCTATCGCCTTTTCAGGGCTCGCCCAGAGCGTCCGGGCATGCCCGCTATCGCCTTTTCAGGGCTCGCCCAGAGCGTCCGGGCATGCCCACTCTCGCCTTTCCAGTGCTCGTCCAGAGCGCCCGGGCACGCCCAGCCTCGACTTGCCAGGCCGCAGCCAAACACGCCCGGGCAGGTCCAGACTCGCCTTTCCAAGGCTCGCCCTTGACACCCAGGCATGCCCGGTATAGCTTTTGCCGGGCAAACTTCCCGACATAAATGTGTATATATATTGCTGCCCGATAAACGGGCTTGTGAGAATACCTGAGCTGTTTTGTTTCAATAAAGCAACTCGGACGAATTCCGTCTTTGGTCGCGTCAATTCTTTCGACTCGCGTTGGATCGCAGCTCCTTCAATACTATGTTTATCATACATGATCATACTATGTTTATCATACATTATCATACAATGTTTATCATACATGATCATACTATGTTTATCATACATGATCATACATGATCATACTGAAGGAACTGCGCTCCAACGCGAGTCGAAAGAATTGACGCGACCAAAGACGGAATTCGTCCGAGTTGCTTTATTGAAACAAAACAGCTCAGGTATTCTGACAAGCCCGTTTATCGGGCAGCAATATATATACACATTTATGTCGGGAAGTTTGCCCGGCAAAAGCTATACCGGGCATGCCCGGGTGTCAAGGGCGAGCCTTGGAAAGGCGAGTCTGGACCTGCCCGGGCGTGTTTGGCTGCGGCCTGGCAAGTCGAGGCTGGGCGTGCCCGGGCGCTCTGGACGAGCCCTGGAAAGGCGATAGCGGGCATGCCCGGACGCTCTGGGCGAGCCCTGAAAAGGCGATAGCGGGCATGCCCGGACGCTCTGGGCGAGCCCTGAAAAGGCGATAGCGGGCATGCCCGGACGCTCTGGGCGAGCCCTGGAAAGGCGAGAGCGGGCATGCCCGGGAAAGACGAGACCGGGCGTGCCCGGGAGGTTCGGGCGTGCCCGGGAACAGTGAGTCCGGGCATGCCCGGGAGAGGCGCGTCTGGCCGTGTTCCGGCCGGTGCAAGGCGATTGTGTGCATCCAGCGGTAACCGCTACAATACTATGTTTGTCACATTTTTTTTTTTTTTTTTTTTTTTTTTTTTTTTTTGTATACAATATCGAGGCTCGTGAAAGAGCGAACATTAATCACACAGAAAGACAAACCGACACATAAAACATATAACATAGGGAGCGGTAGACAAGATGGGGAGAGAGGGGGAAGGACACAAACACAACATTTGAGAGCAGGGACCGAGAGACATGGAGACATCGAGAGATCTGAGAGAGGGCGAGGGCTTTGGGGGGGGGGGGGGGGGGCGTGGGAAGGGGGCAGTGGGAGAGGTATAAAACATATGGACACTGCCAGGACTTCCAGGAAAGAAGTTGGAATTTCAAACAAGGTGGATCTGGGGTGAATTAGCGGGGGTAGAAAAGATCAAGGTTTTGGATGGGGGAAGATAAGAGATGGTGGTGAACAGCTGTTTTAAAGACCTGGAGGGAGGAGTGGGATTGAAGGGAGTGAGGGAGTTTGTTCCAGAGGCGGGAGAAAAGAGGAATGAAAGAGTGAAGGTGAGCGGAGAGCCGAGATTTCGGCAGTTTAACCATCAGAGGGTTGCTGGCAGATCTTGTGCGACCTGTAGGAATATTTGGGGGACAGAGCACAGAGAGAGCTGGGGGTGCAAGGCCGGAGAGGAGTCGGTAGAAGACAGAAAGACCACCTACCTGCCTGCGGTGAGTGAGTGAAAGGCCCTCAGAGATAGCTTCATCGCGGGAGATTCCAATAATTCTGAAAGCTTTGGTTTCAACAGCGTGAAGCCGAGCTAGGTGTGAGGCAGGAGCACCGGCCCATAGGGGAGAACAGTATTCCATTGAGCTGCGGATGAAAGCCTTGTATGTGGTGAGGAGCTCAGGTGTGCCGAGGAAGGACTTCGCACGACGGAGGATGCCCAGTCGGCGACTGGCTTTGGAGGCCACCTTGGAAATGTGGTTTTCCCAAGAAAGATCATGGCAGATAGTGAGACCCAAAATCTTGAGCGACAGAACTTCTTGGAGAGGATTGTTGAGAAAGTAGATGGGAGGGTTGTCCAGTCGATCTTTTCGGAGAGACATAGTAAGAGTGTGAGATTTGTCAGGATTGAAAGACATGTTCCACTTGTTTGACCAGTCTGTGATTTTGTCCAGGTCTTCAGAGAGTGAGGAGGCAGCAGACTGCCGATCTGAGGGAAGAGGAATGGAGCGGCAGAGAGTGGAGTCATCAGCAAAGAGATAGAGAGGATTTTCGAGAGAGTCAGAGAGATCATTGATGAAGACCAGAAAAAGCACGGGGCCCAGAACACTGCCTTGGGGAACTCCAGCCTGAACAGGAAGAGGAGATGAGAGAAACCCATTCAGGGCCACACGTTGACGACGACTAGAGAGGAAGTCCGCCAGCCATGCGTGGAGATTTCCATGGATACCAAAGGAGGAGAGTTTGGTGAGCAGAGCGGGGTGCCAGACCGTGTCGAAGGCACGTGATATGTCGAGGGAGACAGCTCTAATTTCCTGTTTGGCATTGAGGACCTCCATCCATTGTTGAGACAGCAGAAGCAGCATGTCCAGAGTAGAGTGACCTGGTCTGAAACCAAATTGATGATCAGAGATCAAGCCATTGGAGAAGAGGAAAGATTTCATATCAGAAGCAATGATGGATTCCATGACTTTGCTGATAATTGGGAGAAGGCTGATTGGTCTGTAGTTGCTAGGATCTGTTTTTGCACCTTTTTTGTGCAAAGCGGTGATGTTGGCTGATTTCCAAGCAGATGGCAGTTGACCTTGAGCAAAAGAGAGGGTGAAGAGAACAGAGAGAGGGTGAGATAGAGCAGCAGAGCAGGATTTTAGGACCCGTGGGCTGATGCCGTCGGGTCCAGTTGCAGAATCAGAGTCGAGGGTTGACAGAAACTTTTCCACCTTGTCAGGAGGAAAGGACACGGAGTCCAGGAGCAGCAGGGTACGACTGGGTATGGTGGGTACAGAGAGGGATGGGTTTGGGACACAAGATTTAGAGGCAAACACAGAGTTGAGGCATTCAGCTTTTTCACGTGCGGAGTCAGCTGTGTAGCCGTTTGAGGTAAGGGAGGGGATGGAGGGGGAACAAACACCAGAAACGGATTTGACCAAACGCCACCAGGATTTGGAAGAGGGAGACAGATAAGAGAGTTCGGTCTTGAGAACGGAGAGATATTGTTTCCTGGCTCTCCTGAGGGTGGACACACACTTGTTTCGGGCTTTGTGAAAGGAAATGAGATTTCCTTCCGTTGGATTTGCTTTCCAGGAGACGAAGGCAAGTTGTTTCTGGGCAACAGCCTCACCACAAGATTCCGTGTACCATGGACGGGAGGAAGGGTATGACAACTGAAGACGAGATGGGATAAATCTGTGCATGAGAGAGAGCAATTTACTTTGGAAGAATTCCCAGGATGAGTTGATGTCAGAGGTGGTAGAGATGGGAGACCAGTCCAGATGATTGATGGCTGCTTGAAGACCGTGCCAGTTGGCCTGAGTGAAATGCCAGACTCGTCGACGCTGAGCAGGCTCCCTGAGGATGGTCAGAGAGATGTCCACTTTAACAAGGACATGATCAGATGTTCCGATCGGAGCAGAAGAAGAGCAGCAGACATTTTCAGGGAAGTTAGTCATAACCAAGTCCAGAAGAGAAGATGTTCCGTTGACTGAGATCCGGGTCGGGAAATTGACAGATTGTGTCAGTCCCAGTGAGTCGCAGAAGTCCTTTGCTGAGGAGCCATGGCTGGTGAGAGAGGTACCCACACCCAGCCAACTAGCATGATGACAGTTGAAATCACCACATATGAGGAAGAGAGAGTTGGGATGAGTAGATAGAAGTTGGTCCATATCATCAGACAGCGAGATGTAGATGGAGTCATCACTGTTTGGTGGACGGTACAACACACATATGAACAAGAGGTGGGAGCGAAGGGGAAGCCGTAGCCAGAGGTATTCCTGGGGGTGAGGTGGAGAGAGTGCAGTGCAGGGCGAGTGAGGAAGAGAGTTTTTGATAAAGATAGCAACCCCGCCTCCAGGACGAGGCTCAGGTCTATCATACCGGAGGAGGGAGTAGCCCGGGAGAGATACTATGGAATCAGAGACATCATAAAGGAGGAAAGTTTCTGTTAAGCAGATCACGTCTGGTTTGACAGAAGCAACCTGTATGGAGAGATCGGTTAAGTTTGAACGAAGGCCCCGGATGTTTGAGGTCCATACCGTTAATGAAGAGGAAGGGGGAGCATCAGATACAGAACAGGGGGGAGGAGGGGTAGGGTAAGATGTGGAAGAGGTGGAAGAGTTAGGGAGAGCTGTTGAAGGTGTGTTAGAGATTTCAGAATAGCTCGGAGAAAGGGAAGGATGGGGCGGACAAAAGGTTTGATGGTGATTGGGTGAGCCACAATGAGGTGTTATTTGAGGAGGGGGAAGAGCGAGGCAGAAGGTTGGGGGAGATGGAGGTGAGAGTTTGAAGGGGGAAGAAGCGGGGAGGACGCTTTGAGGAGGGGGAGTGAGCGGGGGGAAATTGAGAAGCAATGAGGGTGGGGAGATTTGAAGGGGAGGGGTGAGGGGGGAGTTTGGGAGGGAAGGGACAAGGGGAGGGATTTGAAAGGGATGGGATATGGGGGAGATTTGGAGGGGAGGGGTGAGGCAGGATTCTAGGAGGGGAGGGGCGAGGGGGCGTCTTGGCGGGGAGGGGTGAGGGGGTAGTTTAGGAGGGAGGGGGCAAGGGGGGAGATTTGAAAGGGATGGGTGATGGGGAAGATTTGGAGGGGAGGGGTGATGGGGAAGATTTGGAGGGGAGGGGTTATGGGGAAGATTTGGAGGGGAGGGGTGAGATTGGATTTTTGAAAGTGTACGATTTATGGGAAACGAACATTTATTGCAAAATGAGTTTCTTGTGACCTTCGAGTTAAAAATACGTTTAAGGACGCTGGATGGAGGATGGAGTGCAGGAGAGTTTAGGGAATGTAGAACAAAGACACTATAGGAGATGGATATTTTTTTTGGGATGAATTGATTTGGTGAGCAAGTCGAAAGCAGCCTTTTAAAGAAGAAGAAGAAAAAGGTGTTATAAAATATGACGGAATACATAACTTGAGGGGAAAGTGTAAACATTGAAGGTTAATGAGTGAAAACTATCTGGGGAAATGGGGGAGAAACACGTGGTCGAAGAACGAACGAACGAATAAGAATGAATAAACGAATGAGAACAGAGAAGGAACTTTTTTTTTTTCTTTTTTTTTGAGTTGAGATTTACAATATATGATCATATTATGATCATATGATCATATTATGTTTATCATACATTATCATACTATGTTTATCATACATGATCATACATGATCATACTGAAGGAGCTGTGCTCCTTCGCGAGTTAAAAGGATTGACGCGACAAAGGACGGGAATTCATCCGAGTTTCTTTATTCAGCAAAACTAAACTCGGGTACTCTCAAAAGCCCGTTTATCGGGCAGCAATATATATATGCAATCAAACGCGGCGAGAGTGGGCGTGCCCGGGTGGCCCGGGCGAGCCCGGGAAAGGCGAGACTGAGCGTCTCCGGGCGGTCTGGGCGAGCCCGGGAAAGGGAAGTCCGGACATGCCCGGGAAAGGCGAGACTGAGCGTCTCCGGGCGGTCTGGGCAAGCCCGGCACAGCGATCGCTCCATGGTTGTGTCCTCGGCAGGTGTAAGGCGATTGTGTATGTTCAGCGGCAACCGCTACACGCGCCCCCCCCAGAATCGACTTGCACTGGCAGGGTCAATTTAAGGGGGGTCCTGATGACACGGCTGAAGCGACCCCTGGAGGGTCGTGGGGTCCGGTGTGGTGGTGGGTGGTCGAGCGGGGGGAACCGTGGACGGGGGGCGGCCTCACCGCGGAAGAAGGGCCAACCGTGGTGGTTGGTCGACGTCCACGTGCGCCGGCTTGAGGCGGTCCACCGAAATCCGGTCCGACCTGCCGCCGACGTCGATGACGAAAGACTTGTCGTCTCGTCGCAGGACCCGGAAGGGTCCGTTGTACGGCGGCCGGAGTGGCCCCCGGTGTGCGTCATGACGCACAAAAACGTACTCCGCTGTGCGAAGCGCTGGGGGGACGTAGGACTGGGGGCCACTGTGGCGGGACGTTGGCATGGGGGCAAACCGTCGGGCGGCCTCCTGGAGGTCCGAGCGCTGGCGAGCCGCGGACCAGGGACTGGTAGCGTCGGGCACGAACTCGCCCGGGACGCGTAGCGGCTTGCCGTAGGCGAGCTCGGCGGTGGACGCCTGGAGGTCCTCCTTGGGGGCCGTGCGGAGGCCCAAAAGGACCCACGGCAGCCGGTCGGCCCAACCGTCGTCCTGAAGGCCGGCCATGAGCGCGGCCTTCATAGAGCGGTGAAAACGCTCGCACAACCCATTGGCTTGGGGGTGGGAGGCCGTGGTACGGTGGAGCTTGACCCCCAGGTTGCGGGCGACCGTGCCCCACAGCTCGGAGGTGAACTGCGGACCACGGTCCGAAGAGATGTCCGCCGGTGCGCCGAAGCGGGCGACCCAGGTGGCGATGAAAGCCTGCGCCACGTCGGCGGTGGTGGTGGAAACGAGGGGAACGGCCTCCGGCCACCTGGTGGTCCTGTCCACCATGGTGACCAGGTGTGTGAAACCTCGTGATGGGGGAAGGGGGCCCACCAGGTCCACGTTGACGTGGTCGAAACGCCGTTCGGGCACGGTGAAAGGTGCCAGCGGGGCCTGTGTGTGGCGGTGGACCTTGGCCCGCTGGCAGGCCGTGCAGGCGTTGGCCCAATCGCGGACGTCCCGTCGAAGTCCGTGCCAGACGAAACGCGCCGACACCAGCTTCTGGGAAGCTTTCCGGCCCGGGTGGGAAAGGCCATGGAGGGAGGCGAAAACGCGGCACTGCCAGGTAACGGGCACAACGGGGCGAGGCTGGCCTTGGGAGACGTCGCAGAGCAGGACAGTGTCCGCGAAGGGGACGTCGGCCAGGCAGAGGCCCGTGTCCGCCGCCCGGAGGGCTTGCACCATGGTGTCGGTGGTCTGGTCGGCCACCATAAGCGGGAAGTCCACGCCGAGGTGGACGGCGTTCGCACTGGCCCGAGAAAGACAGTCGGCCACGGCGTTGTCTTTTCCGGCGACGTGTCGGATGTCCGTGGTAAATTCCGACACGGCGGAGAGGTGGCGCTGCTGGCGGGCCGACCACGGCTCCGTGACTTTGGCCATCGCGTAAACCAACGGCTTGTGGTCGACGAAAGCCGTGAACGGGCGGCCCTCCAGGAGGTGGCGGAAATGGCGAACGGCCAGGTATAGACCGAGGAGCTCGCGGTCAAATGTGCTATATTTTATCTCGTTTGGCCGGAGTTGCCGGCTAAAAAAGGCGAGTGGCTGCCAAACCCCGTTCACCCATTGTTCATGTACGGCGCCCACCGCGTAGTCGGACGCGTCCGTAGTGAGGGCGATTGGAGCGTCGAGCACCGGGTGAGCCAGCAGCGTTGCGTCGGCGAGGGCCAGCTATGCGCCTGTGAATGCCGCGTCCATGGCTGCGGACCAGACGACGTCATGCTTGGCTGGCTTTCCCCGGAGGGCTTCGTAAAGGGGCCGCATGAGCTGAGCAGCGCGGGGCACGAAACGGTGGTAGAAATTCACCATGCCGAGGAACTCCTGCAGGGCCTTGATGGAGCAGGGACACGGGAACTCGGTGATGGCCTCGACCTTGGTTGGCAGCAGCACGGCCCCATTTCTGGTGATGTGGTGGCCCAAAAAGTCAACGGCCGTCGTGCCGAAGTGGCATTTGGCCGGGTTGACGATTAAGCCGTGCTCGCTGAGGCGCTCGAACAGTGTTCGGAGGTGGAGGAGGTGCTCGGCCCGGGACGTGCTGTCGACGAGGATGTCGTCCAGGTAGATGAAGAGGAACGGTAGGTCGCGCAGCACGCCGTCCATCAAGCGTTGGAATGCCTGGGCCGCGTTCTTGAGGCCAAACGGCATTCTCAAGAATTTGAACAGGCCGAACGGCGTGATGACGGCCGTTTTTGGGACGTCGGCCGGCCTGACAGGTAACTGGTGGTATCCCCGTATTAGGTCAACTTTCGAGAAAATGACCCGCCCCGCCAAACGGGCGGAAAAGTCCTGGATGTGCGGGAACGGATACCTGTTGGGGATGGTAACGTCGTTGAGGCGGCGGTAGTCGCCACATGGGTGCCAGCCGCCCCCCGGCTTCGGCACGATGTGTAGTGGCGAGGCCCACGCGCTATCGGAGCGCCGCACGATGCCGAGGTGCTCCAACGCGTCGAACTCGGCTTTTGCCACGGCGAGCTTGGCCGGGTCGAGGCGGCGGGCTCTGGTGTAGACCGGCGGGCCCGTAGTTGGTATGTGGTGCTCGATACCATGTCTCACTGCGACGGCCGAAAACGTCGGCCGCGTGAGGGCCGGGAACTCTGCGAGCAGGCGAGCAAACTCGTTTGCCGCCGGGAGGGTGCATGCTAGTTCGTTCGGCGCGGAGCTGCTCATCGTGCATGCCAGGGAGCTGAAAGTCTCGGCGTTGACAAGGCGACGCCATTTGACGTCGACCAGCAGCCCATGTGCGCAGAGGAAGTCGGCGCCCAGCAAAGTCAAGGGCACGCTCGCCGTCACAAAGGTCCAGTTAAAGCGCTGGTTGCCGAAGCAGAGGGTGACGTTGCGCGGGCTGAAGGTGCGGATGGCCGATCCGTTGGCAGCGACCAAGGAGGGGCCGCAAACGGCGGTCTGCCTGTCCTGCTCGGAGGTGGGTATGACGCTCAGTTGGGCGCCGATGTCACAAAGGAAGCGCCGCCCGGACGCTTTGTCCTTGATAAAAAGCAAGTTGCCCGAGTGGCCGGCGCTCATGGCTGGTAATGAACGCCGGCCCGGCCGTTTCCCGACTTGCCGAAAGTGCACGGGGGTCGGCATGTCCAAGCCTTGTGTCCGAACCTGGCGTGGTAATAACACCACGCCTGCTCAGGTGGCGGCCCGGGCCGTCGTGTTGGGAGCGGTCGGCGCGGCGTGACGGCCGCCAGTTGCACCGGCAGTTCGGCCTCCAACCGCACCGGGCGCTCGGGCGCCATGGGCATCGCCTCGGATGGCGGTGGGCTCCAGGTGGCCGCCCTGATGTGCTGGCCTGCCGAGGAGATCTTGTCGGCTTCCCTGGCGAGGGCGCGGGGATCCGTGAGCTGCGTGCCTGCCAGGGCGAGGCGTACCTGGCTAGGCAGCTGGCGGAGGAACAGCTCTCGGAAAAGAAAATCCGGGGAGTGGTCACTGAGCAGCGAGAGCATGTAGTCCATTCGCTCGGACGGGCGCGTGTCGCCGAGCTCGGGCAGGTCGGGCAGGCGTCGTGCGCGTTCTGCTGGTGAGAGGGCGAATGCGTCGAGGAGGAGCGTCTTGATCGCGCCATACTTGTCAGCGGCTGGCGGGTGCTGGAGGAGGCCCAGGGCGCGGGCCGCGGTGGCGGACCCTGGTGGAAGCAGGTGTCGTCGGCGGTAATGCCTCGCAGGGCAAACTGGGAGTCCGCCTGGGCGAACCAAACCGCCGCGTGAGCCTCCCAGAAGGTAGGCAGTTTAAGGGCAACTGCCGTGTCCATGTCGGGGGTCACCAATGAAGGAGCTGTGCTCCTACGCGAGTTAAAAGGCTTGACGCGACAAAAGACGGGAATTCATCCGAGTTTCTTTATTCAGCAAAACCAAACTCGGGTACTCTCAAAAGCCCGTTTATCGGGCAGCAATATATATATGCAATTAAAGCGCGGTGCTACGCACGCTTACCTGCTACCAAGGAGGAAGCGGACAACACGGTTAAACAAAAGAGTCTTTATTCACAGGAGGTCACTGTAGCACTGGCGCGCTCCGGGCTGCGCGCCCGGTGTATATCCTGAGGCCACGCCTACCCCTAGGGCGTGCCCGCCGCCCACTTGGTGCGCTGAATGATGTCACCACGCCAGTGGGCTTTCGTGTCCGCCACACGCGCCCCCCCAGAATTCCCGCGCACCTGGAGGGCCAGTTTGCGGGGCAAACGGATGACCCGGCCGAAGCGCCCTCTGGCGACCGGCGGCGTCCAGGGTGCAGGGATGCCAGCTGGGATGCCCCCGGCTGTACCCGGGATGGGTGCCGGACCGGGGGGCGGCGTGCCGGCGGTGCTAGGCGGTGCCGGGGGTCCGCAGGCCGAAGCCCAGTTCAGGCTCCGACGCATCACGTCGGGGTCACCAATTAAAGCGCGGTGCTACGCGCGCTTACTTGCTACCAAGGAGGAAGCGGACAACGTGGTTAAACAAAAGAGTCTTTATTCACAGGAGGTCACTGTAGCACTGGCGCGCTCCGGACTGCGCGCCCGGTGTATATCCTGAGGCCACGCCTACCCCTCGGGCGTGGCCGCCGCCCACTTGGTGCGCGGAATGATGTCACCACGCCAGTGGGCTTTCGTGTCCGTCACACAATCAAACGCGGCGAGAGTGGGCATGCCCGGGCGGCCCGGGCGAGCCCGGGAAAGGCAAGTCTGGACATGCCTGGGAAAGGCGAGACTGAGCGTCTCCGGGCGGTCTGGGCGAGCCCGGGAAAGGCAAGTCCGGACATGCCCGGGAAAGGCGAGACCGAGCGTCTCCGGGCGGTCTGGGCGAGCCCGGGAAAGGCAAGTCCGGACATGCCCGGGAAAGGCGAGACTGAGCGTCTCCGGGCGGTCTGGGCGAGCCCGGCACAGCGATCGCTCCGTGGTTGCGTCCTTGGCAGGTGTAAGGCGATTGTGTATGTTCAGCGGCAACAGCAACAATACTATGTTTGTCGCACATGATCATACTATGTTTATCATACATTATCATACTATGTTTATCATACATGATCATACTATGTTTATCATACATTATCATACTATGTTTATCATACATGATCATACTATGTTTGTCACACATGATCATACTATGTTTATCATACATTATCATACTCAAACTGAATATAAAATTCGATAAGTGTCAGTTTGTTCGTTTGTTACTTGTGAAAATCGAAGATGAAAAAAAAAGGAAAACCCGTGTCCGCCATAAGCTGGAACTCTCGCAGTGCTTTACATGTTCATAAAAGACTAGATCTATATAAAATATGCAATATACCACCCTTATACACCAACCTTACACACCAACCTTACACACCAACCTTACACACCACCCTTACACACCACCCTTACACACCAACTTTATACACCAACCTTATACACCAACCTTACACACCAACCTTATACACCAACCTTATACACCAACCATTATACACAACCCTTATACACCACCCTTATACACCACCCTTATACACCAACCATTATACACAACCCTTATACACCAACTTTATACACCACCCTTACACACCACCCTTACACACCACCCTTACACACCAACCTTATACACCAATTTTATACACCACCCTTATACACCAACTTTATACACCACCCTTATACACCAACCTTATACACAAACCTTACACACCACCCTTATACACCAATTTTATACACCACCCTTACGCACCAATTTTATACACCACCCTTATACACTGTAATGAGACAACGTTGAGTCAGATTAGGAGTTGGAATATTTTTTGATCGCCAAAGAACACAGCCTCAATCGGCATCGCACATCGCCAATCGGCGGCTTCTTCTTCACCCCGATCACGCCCCGATGTTTGCAGAGATCTGATCATGAATGTCACCAGAAGTCGCACACTACTTGACGGAACTAGAAACTTGATGATACTGTACTGTATATATACAATATGAATATACTGTGCATACATTTATACATATGTATGTGTGTCTATGAATATACATACACACATTCGTACATAGGCTACATGTATGATGTGCGACTCAGGTACCGATTCTGTTTTGAATTCCCCTAAAATGTCTGTCTTTGTTTTGTTTTTATACCTGTAAGTACACACCACGAGGCTGCAATAGCACACCAAGAGTAGCCTAACTATAACCAGATTCCATCTTGTTTTATTAACATGACATTTTAAAACAATTTTTGAACATTTAAAATTATTTTCATGAAAAATCTTCAATCATTAAAATTGTTTTTCAATGAAATAACATGATGGTTGAAGTTTGTCATTCATTGCCTTTGTTTCTATGTACATGAGAAAATTACCTTTCCACCAGGTGTGTCTGCACGTGAAGGATTCTGAAATCCAATGCCTCAAGCAGGAAATAAAATCTCTCAAGGATGAGCTCCAGATGACACTGATGGTTTGTCTTTATGCTCTCATCTTTTTCGTTGTGTACCTGTTCCTTTTGTGTAGGCTACCTGTTCCTTTTGTGTACCTGTTGCTTTTCACCATCGCACACAGTGGCAGGCGTCACTGAACCTATGTGCATGAGACTCCCTGAATGGTAGTGTATTTATTATGAGATGTGACTTGTTTAATAAGCTGAGGATTGTTCTCACTCTGCACGAACAAAAACTGATATCAAATGTTTCACTGAAATCCCAATGAGAAGGCAAAGGAATCCTGATAACGAATGTGATTCTTATGATGAGGCTTAATAAAACAAGTGCATCCCTCGATTCATTACGCACGAGCATAGTCAGGCAGATAGGTGTATCCATCATAAGAATTGTGGGTTTAGACGTACAAGCATGAAATTTGGCACAGTCATAGATAATAATCTAATGAATAATTCCAGATAATGGACCCACCGCGAAAACGTCCTATGGTAGCCATGGCGGCCATTTTACAAAATGGCCGTTTTGACCGCGATTATTTTTTACCGGACGACACAAATGCTTCTTTATGTTCTAATGAAATGACTCTAGATACACATATATGCCATAATTGTATTCTCCAAATGACCACAATTTGCATTTGTGTTGCCAGCAATGTCAATTAACCCACCAAGCACTGTAACGGTAACTTATATTACTAGATAGTTCCAGTTTGATCTTGTTTATACGTCACAATTTTCTCCACCACACTGGCACAAAGCGGTACATTTCAAACTAGCTTGTTTGCACTTGCATCGTCCCTTGCAACCCTTTTTGCATTTACAACAAATCAGCTCCCTTGATGAAATGCTGGCTTCAGGAAGCATGGACCACAGGGGTTTCCAGTTGTGGGGATCGATCCATCCCCAATCCCCAGGTGAGGGCAGATCCATAACAACCTCGAGCATGTTTCCCCAGCAGTGGCCACCCGTGTACACAGCCCTCTTGATTTGTTGTACCAGGGCTCCTCTGGTAGGGGGAATAGCTTGCATGGCTCGTCCTTTATTCGTGAAGAGTGCCTGTCGAGCTTCGTCTATGTTGACGAGATTGCTGGTGCGATCGTAGAGAAGAATGGTGAACCGCTCGAGCACTGCCACAACGTCATCAGAGATGTCTGCTGTCCCCGTGGAGAGATGAACTAACGCTGGCGTCAATTCGTCAAATACTTTCCAGGTATCCCAGGCTGTATTCTTGCCCCGTGTATTAAATGACGAGACTGTGTCACACCCTGTGTATGCATGGAACATCGGGAGGGCCTGTGACTTATCTGGTCCGAGGAATGCTGCAATTTCATGTGCTGGAATATACCTGAAGTGCTGGCCTGTCCCAAAGGCCACCCAAAGCTCCTGGATTTTGAGTTTGGTTGTTGCTGCCACAGCCAATACCACTATATCTGTATCCACCGTACGCAGAAGAATTTTCTGAAATCCATCACGGACTGCATCCGCGAGATGTATCATCATTCGTGTATCAGCCTCCTCATGGTCACATGGGGCAAGATGACTGGTGTCGCGTGCGGGAATGCACGTCACATCTGAACCATCCGTGGTGACTATCTGCTTATCTGATACAAGATGTGTGATGTGTTTTGTCAAGAAGGCAAACAGTTCTGTTTTGTTTGCATCAATTCTCAGGAACTGCTGCCAATTTCCTGGAAGAACAGTGGATCCGTCAACTCTCCTTCGAATGCCTTTCCCACGTTTGTCCCTGGCTTGAGATTTCAGGCTGTTGTCACGGTACTGGTCCCAGACTATATCCACACGACAGGCTCTTTGCAAGTGACCTTGTATGTGTGGCAAGAATACTTTCAGCGCATAATCATCAAAGTTTTGGCAGCAACTGGTTTCAGAACGTTCACCAACACTGCCCCGTCAAGGATAGTGACGTCGGTATCTGGTTTTGGAGCATCACCTCTGACCTCTGCGCAACTCTCTAGACACACCAATAGATCTGATTTGGTTCCCAGTCGTAACTTCCCAAGCTGAGATAAAGACGGGGGACATGCTTGGTTTTCATGGCGGAAAAATTCTGCAAGATCACCATCTCGTGTTTGAGACGCAATGTAGAGTCTTGAGAATAAAGAGCAGTCACTCTTTAGCGAAGTTACTTGCAAACCTGTCTTGGATTTCTCTCTTGGAGACGATCGACTAAACAATGGGAGTTTATTCTTCTTTATTGGCTCAGTAAGAGGTACGGTTCGCTCCAGTAGACGGTCTGCTACGAAGGTCTTGTACTGTTGCTTACCTATCTCCTCAGCCTGTTGAACAGTAGAAACAACAGTTGGGTCAGCAATGTCTCTTGTGTCCAGCCGCAGCAAGTCTGTACTCTCTTCTAGGAAGGGGTTTCCCATTTCCTCTATTACTTCAACCAGACGTTTGACATGTTGAGTAAAGATTACCTGTGAACTATATGTTTGCTCATGGTGGCGTGTGTCTTGATTAATCCTTATTTTCCTTCCCTCCATGGATGCTTCAAACTCGGTAGTCATTCTAACCAGTTCCGGCCCAGCCACCATCCATCTTCTAAGAGCATTTGGATTTTGAGTGAGTCCAACAGCACCACCGTCACTCTTCACAGCAGCATTATTTTGCTCATGAGCCTGGTCAATGGCCGCCATTTGTAAAATGGCCGCCACGGCTACCATAGGACGTTTTCGCGGTGGGTCCATATCTGGAATTATTCATGAGACTATTATCTATGACTGTGCCAAATTTCATGCTTGTACGTATAAACCCACAATTGTTACACCTATCTGCCTGACTAGCAGTGGTACCTCGGTGATGTAACCGATGATGTACCCGGCGTTGCCCGTTGATAAAGCCGGCGATGCCCGTTGATAAAGCTGGCGATGCCCGTTGATAAAGCGGGCGATGCCCATTGATAAAGCCGGCGATGCCCGTTGATAAAGCCGGCGTTGCCCATTGATAAAGCCGGTGTTGCCTGTTGATAAAGCCGGCGTTGCCCGTTGATAAACACGGCGTTGCCTGTTGATAAAGCCGCCATTGCCGTTGATAAAGCTGGCATTGCCCGTTGATAAAGCCGGCGTTGCCCGTTGATAAAGCCGCCATTGCCGTTTGATAAAGCTGTTGTTGCCCGTTGATAAAGCCAGCGTTGCCTGTTGATAAAAAAGATGATAACTCGGAAACTTGATTTTCGTCATACCTTTCAGGCTACCTGCTGAGTGCTGATGCCTTCTTGTTTGTTTGTCCGTCTGTCTGCTGTGCGCACGATATCTCAAGGGGTTGTGGACGGATTGGGCCAAAACTTGATAGTTAGGTTGGGTATGTGAGAAGGACGAATTTATTAGATTTTGGTGAAAACCCGCATCTGGGTACTATAAATGTTTGTTTTTTTTGTTTGTTTGTTTTTTGCATACAAGATCGAGGCTCGTTAAAGAGCTAACATTAATCACACAAAAAGTCAAACCGACACATAAAACACAAAATAAGGGGAGCGGCAGACAAGATGGGGAGAGAGGGGAAGGACACAAACACAACATTTGAGAGCAGGGACAACGGGAGAAATGTGGGAGGGGGAGGGCTTGGGGGGAGGTGGGAGAGGTATAAAACATATG
This sequence comes from Myxine glutinosa, assembly GCF_964187855.1. Taxonomy (NCBI): domain Eukaryota; kingdom Metazoa; phylum Chordata; class Myxini; order Myxiniformes; family Myxinidae; genus Myxine; species Myxine glutinosa. The sequence continues at coordinate 22,121,780 of NC_136270.1, read as the reverse complement.
AACACTGCAAGGACTTCCAGGAAAGAAGTTAGAATTTCAAAAAAAGTGTATCTGGGGTGAATTAGCAGGGGTAGAAAAGATCAAGGTTTTGGATGGGGGAAGATAAAAGATGGTGGTGAACAGCTGTTTTAAAGACCTGGAGGGAGGGATGGGATTGAAGGGAGTGGGGGAGTTTGTTCCAGAGGCGGGAGAAAAGGGGAATGAAAGAGTGAAGGTGAGCAGAAAGCCTAGATTTTGGCAGTTTAACCAGCAGAGGGTTGCTGGCAGATCTTGTGCGACCTGTAGGAATATTTGGGGGACAGAGCACAGAGAGAGCTGGGGGAGCAAGGCCGGAGAGGAGTCGGTAGAAGACAGAAAAACCACCAACCTGCCTGCAGTGATTGAGTGAAAGGCCCTCGGAGTTAGCTTCATCGCAGGAGATTCCAATGATTCTGAAAGCTTTGGTTTCAACAGCGTGAAGCCGAGCTACGTGTGAGGCAGGAGCCTCACAGTATTCCAGAGGGGGGAACAGTATTCCATTGAGCTGCAGATGAAAGCCTTGTATGTAGTGAGGAGCTCAGGTGTGCCAAGGAAAGACTTCGCACGATGGAGGATGCCCAGTCGGCGACTGGCTTTGGAGGCCAGCTTGGAAATGTGGTTTTCCCAAGAAAGATCATGGCAGACAGTGAGACCCAAAAGCTTGAGCGACAGAACTTCTTGGAGAGGATTGTTGAGAAAGTAGATGGGAGGGTTTCCAGTCGGTCCTTTCAGAGAGACATAATAAGAGTGTGAGATTTGTCAGGATTGTAAGACATGTTCCACTTGTTTGCCCAGTCTGTCATTTTGTCCAGATCTGCAGAGAGTGAGGAGGCTGCAGACTGCCGATCTGAGGGATGAGGAATGGAGCGGCAGAGAGTGGAGTCATCAGCCAAGAGATAGAGAGGATTTTCCAGAGAGTCGGAGAAATCATTGATGAAGACCAGAAATAGCACAGGGCCCAGAACACTACCTTGTTCATAAACGTACTCCAGCCAGAACAGGAAGGGGAGATGAGAGAAATCCATTCAGGGCCACACGTTGACTACGACCAGAGAGGAAGTCCGCAAGGCAAGCGTGGAGATTTCCATGGATACCATGGGAGGAGAGTTTGGTGTGCAGAGCTGGGTGCCAGACCGTATCGAAGGCACGTGATATGTCAAGGGAGACCTCTGATTTCCTGTTTGGCATTGAGGACCTCCATCCATTCAATGGTGAAGAATCACTTTTAAAAGTGCTTCTTCACCATTGAGTGAAGGGGCCAAAAACGATAAATAACATGACATTTCAAAAAGGTGAGGATGTATTCTGACAAAACCTGGTGGATGAGCTGGTGAGGTGTGTCCATTTGATTGCTAGGGGTAGAAATAATGTGATAACGAGGAGCTGTATTAATCTCAAGCCATGGTTTTGTTTGCTGCCATTTGTTTTTCCTGCCAGGTTAAGGAGTGCGCTGCCGAAGAGCTCATTGCTCAGTGCAAGGAACACGGTGTGGCGAGAGAGAAGGCCGAGAGAGACGCCAGAAGGCTCCGTGCACAACTAGAGCTATTGCTTGAAGGGAACTCGGAAGGTGTGCACAGTGCAATGACCAGCTCACCGTAGGTTGGAGGGCGAGCTCTTCAATCCTGACATTTCGACGGTTTCTTTTCAGGTTTCGTAAAACGGAGCTGATACACGAGGATGGTTCAAAGTCACGTGGACATTTGTTCTTAAAAAGGTAGCTCAAAGTACGAAAATTTGATTAATTGTGTTTGAGAGAATTTGTCTTTATAGTGGTGGTAACCACTGCCAAAAATAATTTTTCTTTGTAAGAATTTTTTTTCTTGAAATAAGAAAAAATTTCTTCAAATAGGAAAATATTTTCTTGAAATAAGAAAGGTTTTCTTGAAATAAGAAAAATTTTCTTGAAATAAGAAAAAAAATTCTTGAAATAAGAGGTTTTCTTGAGTTAGGAAAAATAAATTCTTGAAATAAGAATCGTTTTCTTGAAACAAGAAAACCATGAGAATTTTTTTCTAGCCACAACAAAATGTTATGCCTCCGTCCCTGAAGGTGGCCGGAGGTATTATGTTTTCTGGCTGTCTGTCCGTCCACATGGGCTAAACCTCGTTTTTCTCAGCAACCACATGTCCGATTGAGACAAAACTTTCAGGGTAGGAGTGACGCCCATGCAGAATGTTTTTATGATAATTGTGATGTCATAGGTCACGTGGTATGGCAGCCATATTGGATTAAAAGCAAATAATTGAAAAAAATTCTCACAAACTGCTGAATTGAAAAATTTCGAACTTGGCACATTATCAAGAACTCCCAATGAGGAACAAAAGCATGATAATGATGACATTATAGGTGAAGTGGTATACCAGCCATAAATGCTTTCATCAAATGCCTTATCCTAAAAATCTCAAATTGACCCATAATGACCATGGCACATGATCTATGACCCATAATTGGATGTTTCAATTTGTATTGAAATATTAAATTTATGACATCAGAGGTCACATGCTTTGGCAGCCATATTGGATTGAGGGAATATATTAAATAATCATATTTCTGAAACCGCTTGCATACCTTATCGATGCAAAAATTTACAAATGTCATCTAACACCTTTGCTGCATATAGTTTGAAAATGATGTCGTATTTCACGTGGTTTGGCAGCCATCTTGGATAGAAAAACGAACCTTATCCGATCAACACGAAAATTCACAAACGTGATCCCCTACCCATGCATATGCAGAGTGTACATTTTTGATACCACATGTCACGTAGTTTAGCAGCCATATTAGCTTGAAAGCCGATATTTTAAAAAAAAAACCTTCTCGGAAACCGCTTCACTGATCGATGTGAAACCTGTCCTGTGATAAAAATGTGATACTTCAAAACAGCTGAAGGGATTTAAAACAAACCTGTTTATTTTTAGGACAGTGAACGATGGCATCTACCCGTTGTCACGGGCAAGGACTACTCAGAGACATATTGGCAACAGTCACATTGCTCTAGTTTCTCATGGTTTTCTTGCTTCAATAAAACTTCTTTTATTTCAAGAAGGTATTTTTTTAAAAAAGAAAGTTATTTTTGGCATTGCATAATCACGTATTTCCTGCTTTAATGCATGTGCTGAAAATCAAGATGGTGGTAAGCGAGACAACAACTACAGCAAATAATTGTGTGAAATTTTTGGTCGATGAAGAGATCAAACCAATTGATATTTGTAGTCGATGGTTACCTGGTTATGTGATGATCGCCTTTCAAGGGCATCCGTATCAAAGAGCACCTTGGGGGTAAGAGGTCTTCAATGGAAATTGCTATTGAGAATGATGTTCGACATGCATTGGCCGTCGACACGTCCGAAAGAATGCTACACTGAAGTCAGACAAATCTTCCACTCCGAAGGAGCAAGTTTGCCTCCAAAGCTGAAGAATATAAAATACTGGAATTTAAATTCCAGATAAGGTATTGTCATTGTGCACCCTCTGTCCGTCCGTCCGTCGCCTTTTGTGGCCAAACCGCTGGGCCGATCGGCTCAAAGTTGCAGCAAGGTTCTGTTCCTGACTGGTAACAGGGATTGCAAAGCTTGTTGCCGTCACGTGACCGGAAGTATGTAAAAAAAAAATGGCCGACCTAGTAAATTCCTTAAAAAATATTTTTCTCCAGACCTACCCACCAATGCTACCAAAGTTTGGGTTACAACATTAGGCTGGGATAGGGATGTTAAATTGCAGAAGTCATGCCGATCACGTGACCAGAAGTGTGTTAAAATGGCCGGCTTTGTCAATTTTTTGGAAAATCACGTAAATTCCTTCAAAAATCTTCTTCTCCAGACTCTACAGTCAGAAATGCCACCACATTTGAGTTACAACATTAGGCCAGTGCCCAGATAAGCTACAGGACCAGTGGTCCGATTTTTTATTTATTAATTTCCAGTTTGAAGCAAATGTATGAATGTACTTCACTTCTCTATAAGCTATGTTCTGCTGATCCGATTGTGTGTCTCCTGTTATTTGTGCAATAAATCATTGTAGACCTTGATTGTGTCCACTAATGCACCTATAGGTCCCACATATCTTCGTATCTTCGGTGAGTTACTTGTTCAGGCAATACAGAAGGGCATTAATATGAATACGCATTGCGTAGAGTGAGAGCTTCGTTGACAATGGTCAGTCGATCGAGTACGCAGCCCTCGCAAACATCTGTAGGTCTTTTCTTTTTTCTTTTTTTTTTTTTTTTTTTGTATACTGAATCGAGGCTCGTGAAAGAGCTAACATTTACTTCACAAACAAATCAACCAGACAAACAAAATATATAAAAAGAGGGAGCGGAAGACAAGATGGGGAGAGAAGGGGAAGCACACAAACACAACATTTGAGAGCAGGGAGATGTGTGGAAGGGAGAGGGCTTGGGGGGAGGAGGCGTGGGGGGGGGGGGGGGGAGGGAGAAGTATAAAACACAAGGACACCAAGGACTTCCAGGACAGAAGTTGGTATTTCAAAAAAGTGGAATTGGGGTGAAATTAGCGGGGGTAGAAAAGATCAAGGTTTTGGATGGGGGAAGATAAGAGATGGTGGTGAACAGCTGTTTTAAAGACCTGGAGGGTGGAGTGGGATTGAAAAGAGTGAGGGAGTTTGTTCCAGAGGCGGGAGAAAAGAGGAATGAAGGAGTGAAGGTGAGCAGAGAGTCTTGATTTTGGCAGTTTAACCATAAGAGGGTTGCAGGCAGATCTTGTGCGACCTGTAGGAATATTTGCGGGACAGAGCCCAGAGAGAGCTGGGGGGGCAAGGCCAGAGAGGAGTCGGTAGAAGACGGAAAGACCACCAACCTGCCTGCGGTGAGTGAGTGAGAGGCCCTTGGAGTTAGCTTCATCGCGGGAGATTCCAATGATTCTGAATGCTTTGGTTTCAACAGCATGAAGACGAGCTAGGTGAGAGGCAGGATCACCAGCCCAGAGGGGAGAGCAGTATTCCATTGAGCTGCGGATGAAAGCCTTGTATGTGGTGAGGAGCTCAGGTGTGCCAAGGAAGGACTTCGCACGACAGAGGATGCCCAGTCGGCGACTGGCTTTGGAGGCCAGATTTGAAATGTGGTTTTCCCATGAAAGATCATGGCAGATAGTGAGACCCAAAAGCTTGAGTGACAGAACTTCTTGGAGAGGATTATTCAGAAAGTGGATGGGAGGGTTGTCCAGTCGGTCTTTTCGGAGAGACATCGTAAGAGTGTGAGATTTGTCAGGATTGAAAGACATGTTCCACTTGTTTGCCCAGTCTGTGATTTTGTCCAGGTCTGCAGAGAGTGAGGAGGCTGCAGACTGCCGATCTGAGGGATGAAGAATGGAGCGACAGAGAGTAGAGTCATCAGCAAAGAGATAGAGAGGATTTTCAAGAGAGTCAGAGAGATCATTGATGAAGACCAGAAAAAAAAGAAAAAGCTAGGCTAGGTTGTTTGATCTTGGGCTTAGAATTATAAATGAAGTCGGTGTAGCTGGCGGAAAACTGAAGTCGGTGTAGATGGCAGAAAACTGAAATCGGTGTACCTGGCATTAAATGAAGTCGGTGTAGCTGGCGGAAAACTGAAGTCAGTGTAGCTGGCGGAAAACTGAAGTCAGTGTAGCTGGTGGAAAACTGAAGCCGGTGTAGCTGGTGGAAAAAAGAAGTCGGTGTAGCTGGCGTAAATGATGAGCGGTTTCGAATTCAAATTCTGTTCTGTACAGTACTGTATTGTAATTTATTGATTTTAATCACAAGGTGAAAATAATTTATCGGTCGCGCCAGACCAAAGCAAGATCACGTGAGCAAGATGGCGGATCATGGAAGGGACAAAATGGCGGATCATGGAAGGGGCATTTGAAATGACAACATGAAATTTTGTTCCCAAGGGAATGGGGAATGACTGAAATTTTGAATGGATTTACATATACATGCAATTGCCATAGAGGTTCGCGTACGAAGCGGAAAACTGAAGTCGGTGTAGCTGGCGGAAAACTGAAGTCAGTGTAGCTGCGGAAAACTGAAGCCGGTGTAGCTGGTGGAAAAGATAAGTCGGTGTAGCTGGCGTAAATGATGAGCGTTTTCGAATTTAAAATCTGTTCTGTACAGTACTGTATTGTAATTTATTGATTTTAATAACCAGGTGAAAATAATTTATCGGTCGTGCCAGACCAAAGCAAGGTCACGTGAGCAAGACGGCGGATCAATGATCATGGAAGGGACAAGATGGCGGATCATGGAAGGGACAAGATGGCGGATCATGGAAGGGACATTTGAAATGACATGAAATTTTGTTCCCAAGGGAATGGGGAATGACAGTGAAATTTTGAATGGAGTTACATATACATGCAATTGCCATAGAGGTTCGCTTACGAAGCTCTCTATAACACTTCTTCCACTTTCGCTGTCATACAACTAGCCGACCGCCGCTTCCCAAATTAGCCTCTTCCTTGCATTATCACTTCAATATTGAACACTTTTTTTCTTACCTAAACTTGTTTAAGAATTACTGAATAGACTCCTTATTAAAACACATGGAAACGTATTTGAATTTAAAAGTAGAACAGCACTCTGTATAGCCTGGACTAAAAAATATAAAAATAAATAATCTTGAGAACTTTAACACATTCATTCACTGTTCATTCAAGCAATGGCTTTTTGTGACCCACTGCCCTCCCGGCTCTGTATACGAGGCTCCGTCAGTCAACTTAAACTCCCAACTAAACCAGACTATCCCCCCCCCCCCCCCCCAAACCAGCTCTCGTTTCCTAATCCATGACAACTTTGGCTGCTAGCATTCCAGCTGGATTGGCTATGGAATCAAAACTACTCCTCGTGGTGTTGCAGCCAAATTATTTTGTGACACTTCAGGACTTACCCAATCTATTGGATTTCCAATCCATATTTCCCCCAATGGCTGCCACTCTTTGCCAGACTTGATCATGACCAACTTCCCCACCAACCTTTTTTTTTTTTTTTTTTTGGATACTGAATCGAGGCTCGTGAAAGAACCTTTCCTTATCTTTCACAGCTCCTCCTGGCTCCTCAGATAATGTCCTCTTGAAAGTTTCCCTTTTAAGGAACCTTCAAGGTGTCGCGATATTGGCAGTTTGGTCTTGCCTGTGGTACATCATCTCGACCGCTGACAATTCCACAATCTCTTCATCTCTGGACGTTTGCAGTGCCTGGAACTCATTTCTTGACATTCAACTTTTTCTCATTCATTTCATACCTGCATTCCTCCAACAATCCTGCCAAACATCCCGTCCATGGAACAAAAAAGATTGATGCAGTAACAAAACTTCAATGGATTGGTGATGCTGCTTCTCATCTTGGACGTCCACCACCACCGCCGTCCTCCTACAATCATGAGGTCCTCCCACAATCCCCGTGAGGTCCTCCCACAATCCCCGTGAGGTCCTCCCACAATCCCCGTGAGGTCCTCCCACAAATCCCCGTGAGGTCCTCCCACGATCTCTGTGAGGTCCTCCCACGATCCCTGTGAGGTCCTCCCACAATCCCTGTGAGGTCCTCCCACAATCCCTGTGAGGTCCTCCCACAATCTCCTTGAGGTCCTCCAACAATCCCCGTGAGGTCCTCCCACAATCCCCGTGAGGCCCTCCCACAATCCCCGTGAGGTCCTCCCACAATCCCCATGAGGTCCTCCCACAATCCTCATGATCAGGACATTGAGTCTAACATCCTCTGTGTCATAATCATCTTATGAGAGGAGGATGGTTCTTAGGATCTGCTTCTCCAGTCAGGTTAGGGCCTGATGGCTTTTACGGGCACTATTCTGCACATCTTCCACACTTACCCCCATTCTTCATGTTCATTAATCCCGTTCAATATCCCGTTCCCTTCACAAAGCTGGCCTCCATGGAGAGGTGTCAAGAAATAAGCCATGACTGAAAAGACGTATCTAAAAGTTTGTATGGAGTGTTCGAAAAATCATCTTAATACAGATAGTGCAGGCATGTGGTTTTGTGTCCGACGTCACAAAATTGACCTTGTTGGTCTAAATTCAGTGGTACGTCTGGCGCAAGCCTAACACGGCACATCACCCAATCAACGCCATCACCACTGTCAAACATGGTGGTAGCAGCATCATGTTATGGGGCTGCTTTTCATCAGTAGGGACTGGTGATCTTGTCAGGCAAGAAGGGACAATGGACGGTGCACAGGTTGGTACATGATAAAGATTCCCATGGATTAATTAGACTAATGTCACCAGTAATAACGTCCAAAACCATCCTTGACCATGTTCTGGCCCGTCGGCCGAAGTCCTCACTTTCTTTTTCCTCCCGCCCTCCCTTTCCACGTTTAAATTCGTTTTCTCCGTAACCACTTGAGCAATTTACACGAAACTTTCAACACAAGAGAGCACGCTACACACCCATGGAGAATTTTAAACAAACTTACATAATTATTGCACGCACATTTAAAAAATTTTATCCCATTTTTATCTTATCCAATTTTCCTTGGATGGAAAATGCCCTTGGCGGTTCCAAATGTGTTTTGTATAGTTATGGGTTGCAGGGTGTTTCACGTACCAGGAATGAACGGCCTCGTCGCTTCGCACGGCCTCGGACGAGTAATGTATCCGACAGGATGGTGCAGGGGTCATGTACGTGGTGCAGCGGTCATGTATGTGGTGCAGCGATCATGTATGTGTTGCAGCGGGTCATATACGTGGTGCAGCACTCATGTGCGTGTTGCAGCGGTCATGTACGTGGTGCAGCGGTCATGTACATGGTGCAGTGGTCATGCACGTGGTGCAGGGGTCATATATGTGGTGCAGCAGTCATGTACGTGGTGCAGCGATCATGTACGTGTTGCAGCGGGTCGTATACATGGTGCAGCGGTCATGTACGTGTTGCAACGGTCATGTACGTTGTGCAGCGGTCATGTATGTGTTGCAGCAGTCATGTACGTGGTGCAGCGGTCATGTATGTGTTGCAGCGGGTCATATATGTGGTGTGTTACGTGCTCCTCCCCGACCCCCTGGTCACGATGTACCTCCGAGCCCCGAGAGGAGCCACGGCAGAAAAATATGTTACTCTGTTAGAAATTAATAGTGAAACCACACCAATGATTTTATCAACAAACAAATATTGTATTAAAATTCACACAAGAATAACGGTACAACAAATAGCAATCAAAAGTACACTCAATACATCTTATGATGGTACCATCAACTAGCATAGGATAACTCACGGTGTTCCAGGTGAGTGGAAAAAAACCTTTCCCCAATGTCTATTTTCCCGTCCTCAAGACGAAGTTAACTCGCTCCAGCGATCGCTAGAACAATGTCCAATCGAGATCGATCGATCGAGATCAATCGCGGCGTAGGCGGTCGAAGCGACACAAAAAGTCACGTGGTCCAACACCAAGCAAACTCGCGGCGGAATGGGAAATCTCAAAGTTCCTCCAGGTATGAACTTTCCCTGGTTCAGTCGGCGAACCGCCACTTAATCTCCAAACTCAGCGTTGCACACACACATCCCCGACAGACGACAGTATGGTGAAAAAGCTGATGCGTAGCCAAGACCTTTTGATGAAGAAAGCGCGAAGGTCAAAATGGCCGACGGCTCCTACTTGAGTCGACACGACCGGTGAGGATTTTTCGGAATCGCAACGCCCAAACCTGACCACGCAGGTTTATCAATCCCCCAGCGATAACACCTATCGCAGGGACTCCTTTCAAGGGACCTCAAAGTTCACTCGCGACTTTCGTTTGACAACGCTCACTACGGAGCTGGAAACGACTCGCTTCTTGTCCGACCTCACTTGCCACGCCCCCGCCTTCTTCCTCTTCTTCCTCCTCGTCTTCTCGTCGTCATCCGGTTCCCGATCCGGTTTCCGGTTGCATTTAAAGTTAACCCTTTTACATTGTGATAATACTAATGGCCATTTCACTTAAACAATGATAATAATAATACATAGAACCAGAAGTGTGTCAAGTGGATGAAAACCTTAACAGCGGAAGTGACGGATCCGTAACAGGTGCAGCGGTCATGTACGTGTTGCAGCGGTCATGTATGTGGTGCAGCGGTCATGTGCATGTCACAGAGGTCATGTACGTGTCGCAGAGGTCATGTATGTGGTGCACAGGTCATGTGTGTGTCACAACGGTCATGTACGTAGTGCAGGGGTCATGTACGCGGTGCAGCGGTCATGTACGTGTTGCAGCGGTCATGCATGTGGTGCAGCGGTCATGTATGTGGTGCAGAGGTCATGTATGTGGTGCACAGGTCATGTGTGTGTCACAACGGTCATGTACGTAGTGCAGGGGTCATGTACGCGGTGCAGCGGTCATGTACGTGGTGCAGCGGTCATGCATGTGGTGCAGCGGTCATGTATGTGGTGCAGAGGTCATGTACGTGGTCACAGGTCATGTACGTGATGCAGCGGTCATGGACGTGGTGCACAGGTCATGTACGTGGTGCAGAGGTCATGTACGTTTCTTTTGTTTGCTTCGCAGGCAAGCCACGTGACGTATCGCGGACATCCTAAATAAATTACTGTCTTACATGTGCAGCCAATGGCATTATCTTCTTCGTTCATATGCAACACAAGGCTGCTGGTTGCATCATTGGCTGAGGGCGTGGCTGTGCCGCTGATGCAGTGCCCCCATTACCAGTAAGTCGGTGCTCATTTCTCCGACCTCGGAAGGATGACGGGCTGAGTCAACCAACGTGGTGTTAATTCAACGGCTGACTGGATGCGAACTCAGGACCCCAGGTGCAAGCCAAAACCAGGCTTCCATTTAGATGTGATGGCTACCTTCGCATGTCCACGTCGTAGTCCGAGGTGAAACGCCAGTCGGTGGTTTTTGGGGAAGGTCCAAGTCATGCTCAGATTGAATCTCAATTATAACACAATTAACTAGAAATCCCAATGATCTGGATTCGGACCTGAACCAAAATCCAATCAGCTTGTTCTCGTCACCAAACCAACTCATCCACCAAGTTTAGTCAAAACTCGTCCATAACATCTTTAAATATCAAGTTATTTCTCGCTTTTCTCCCGATCTCTCAATGGTGAAGAATCACTTAAAAAATTAAATTATTCTCGTATCCGAATCCACATTCAGATCTTCACCAAAATCAAATCATTTCGTCCTTGTCAGACACACAACATCTCCGCAAAATTTCGTCCGAATCCGTCCACAACTTTTTGAGATATCTTGTTCACAAACAAACAGACACAGACAGAAAAGGGTGAAGACGACGACGACCTCCATCTACTGGACCTTCGGTGGCGGAGGTAATGAAAACGTCCGTTTCTTTCAGAATCACCAGGTGGTGTTTCACTTCCACCGCTTGACAACCTCTTTCTACACTATGATGGATCCGTTACGATGTCACTATTTAAATTGTGTTGAGTGCAAAGCGTGGTTCGTACACCAATTGCACCATAGAGCATGGTATTTGTATTTAATGAATAATGGGACACGTACAGTACACCGACCTTGATTCGTCCAGCCTGGGTTCTCAATAACGGCCCAGGTACAACCAATCAGGTGGGTGTTTTGTGTACAGTGCGAGGCGTCGTGCACACCACCCATCAGACGGGTGTTTTGTGTACAGTGCGAGGCGTTGTGCACGCCATCAGACGGGTGTTTTGTATACAGTGCGAGGCGTTGTGCACACACCCATCAGACGGGTGTTTTGTGTACAGTGCGAGGCGTTGTGCACGCCATCCATCAGACGGGTGTTTTGTGTACAGTACGAGGCGTTGTGCACACCATCCATCAGACGGGTGTTTTGTATACAGTGCGAGGCGTCGTGCACGCCATACATCAGACGGGTGTTTTGTGTACAGTGCGAGGTGTTGTGCACGCCATACATCAGACGGGTGTTTTGTATACAGTGCGAGGCGTCGTGCACACCACCCATCAGACGGGTGTTTTGTATACAGTGCGAGGCGTCGTGCACGCCATACATCAGACGGGTGTTTTGTATACAGTGCGAGGCGTTGTGCACACCATCCATCAGACGAGTGTTTTGTGTACAGTGCGAGGCGTCGTGCACACCATCCATCAGACGAGTGTTTTGTGTACAGTGCGAGGCGTCGTGCACACCATCCATCAGACGAGTGTTTTGTGTACAGTGCGAGGCGTCGTGCACACCATCCATCAGACGAGTGTTTTGTGTACAGTGCGAGGCGTCGTGCACACCATCCATCAGACGAGTGTTTTGTGTACAGTACGAGGCGTCGTGCACACCATCCATCAGACGAGTGTTTTGTGTACAGTGCGAGGTGTTGACGCCATCCATCAGACCGGTGTTTTGTGTACAGTGCGAGGCGTCGTGCACACCATCCATCAGACGGGTGTTTTGTGTACAGTGCGAGGCGTTGTGCACACCATCCACCAGACGAGTGTTTTGTGTACAGTGCGAGGCGTTGTGCACACCATCCACCAGACGAGTGTTTTGTGTACAGTGCGAGGCGTCGTGCACACCATCCATCAGACGAGTGTTTTGTGTACAGTGCGAGGCGTTGTGCACACCATCCATCAGACGAGTGTTTTGTGTACAGTACGAGGTGTTGACGCCATCCATCAGACCGGTGTTTTGTGTACAGTGCGAGGCGTTGTGCACACCACCCATCAGGAAGGTGTTAAGCCAGAGGACCCATCTGCTAACACTGGCTGTTGGTGGATGTCAAAAGATCCCACGGTGTCTTTTACAAAGGGTCCGCGAGTCATCGCTGGGCCCTTGAACAAATGACAAGTTCCTGCCCTGAATGAATCCTGGGAAGGCAATGGCAAACCCCCCAACATCAGACTTGGTTCCATCATATTTAGCGCATCCACTCTGAATATCGGAGGACTGCACATCCATTTAGCCCTATCCCAAACATACCCAAGCCTTAAAAAAAAGAGGTAACTGCTGCTTCCTTGTTTGATGCTCAGCACGAACAAACCCCGAAGGTTGGCATCAAGTCCTAATTGTGACGTCACAAAAAATCCAGGAGAGAAATGTGCCGTCATTAAAAACAATGGCGGCACTGGTACCTAAAGCACTTGGTCGTTGGTTATGCAGCACAAGGCTGCTGAGTAGCATCATTGGTTGGGGGCGCGGTTGTGCCGCTGATGCAGTGCCCTGCATAGGTTCAGGCAGGAATGTGACCATGGTGCCGGCGATAGCTCGCCTACTCTTCACCAAGGACACCGTGGGACCTATAACGTCCACCAACAAATTCCGGCAGATGGGACGCCCAGTTTAACCACCATCCGAGAGTCCCTGCCTGATGACAGTTTATAGCAGAGTGAGCACACCTCCAGGCCATCCTGTCAGCCCCTAACTAAAGTACTAACAATTGTGGCAACTCTGCAAGGTTTACAGTCACAAGAGTCTGATTAGGGGGTCCTTTTCATGCCCAGGACTTACAGCAATGGCTCCGGTGTGGCGCATTTCCATGTTTGTACCAAACAAGCGGGCAAACCCCCACGGAGGCCCACGGACGAAGCTACGACATAACTCGCATAAACAGGGTGACCAAGTTTAAAAGTGGAACAGCCGCCATTTTAGAAGGAACCAAACCACAGGAACCCCATTACGTTTACCTGTACCGGCTAATATGACAACTGCACCTCAACACGGGCTCGGAGGTGGATGTCCTCCATTTAACCACGATGTTTATGACACAAGTATGGCGGAGTGGATGGAGCATGTTGCAATGTACTTGAAGATCTGTGTGTCATGGACACTTACACAATGCCTTTATAAAATCAACCAAAGTCTGGTTTCTTTTCTACACATCGTGATAACAAAGAGAGAAAGGATGACACAAACAAATTAAAAAAAAAAAAAAAAAATGGAAGTTGGTCAGGGAAGAGAAGACAAAAGCATCACTATGGGCAAAAGGATGAAGTTTGGTCGAGAAGCAAAAGGAAGGAGGGAGGGAAGGGCAGGTGCATCCGATCGAAGCACATCGGATGCACGTTTTATTGGTTCCATGATATATGGTGCACCGACAACAGCCACGGGCGATGACACACTGACAGTGATGGCCACGAGCTGCAGGGTGCCATGCCCCTAGCTCTCGGCCTCAGGTTGGTCTGACTGTACAGGCGGGAGAGCGAAGGAGACGCTAGCCCAGTAACTAGGTCTCTCTCCACCGCTCCTCCCTCACTAGCCCCAGCTCCGAACCTCGTGCATGATGAAAAGCATAGGAATTAGGATTACGGAAGATGGAAGGGGAAAAGGGCGGGTGTAGAGCAATCGCATTCATAACCGTCACCTCTCAGTTCATAACTCATGGGGTTTGGAAGGGTCATTTGGGGGAACTGTATAATGAGAGGGAATTGGGCGTGAGAGAGGGCTATGGGGGGGGGGGGGGGAGGAGGGGGAAGGGGGTCGAGAAGAAGATTTGGGGTGGGGAAAATCACTGCCGCTTGACATCCAAGCCTTGGAACGGGCAACAAAGTGCAACGTGTCTGGGCCCATTCAGAATCAGTTTTCGCTGGTGCAGGTTGGCAGCGAATTGAGGACTTGTACGATGAAGAAGAAGAAGAAGTCCAATTACTATGATGCTGGACCCATGCTCCGCTTTGTCCTTGTACCATCCCTTTCCCCTTCCCCTCCCCCCTCCAACACCCATATCTTTCCCTCAAAACCGGTGACCCGCAAATCCGCCAAGCCTAAGGCTTACCAATTTACAAAACAAGAAAAACAGATAAAAAAAAAACAAAGCACATCCTCCATGCTTTTCTTAAAAAAAAAAAGGGAAAGGAAAACAAAAACCCTCTGAAAGCAAAATGCAAAAGAGTTGCGCATTTGGTAGTTTGCACACGGGATAACGTCTGAGTCCCGTGGAGCCACCTAGCAGATGGCATTGCATTGATGCCTGCACGGCGGCCACATCATCATCAATATCATCAAAGAGATCAGTATCATCATCACGATTAATTTTTGAGTCGACAGCAGCAGAGCGGATCGTCACTTCCCTCGGTGGACAGTTTATTGCCACTGGCCATGGGTTCCTTCACAGCTCAAGTTGTGGGTGCAGCATGGCAAGATGGAGAGAATGTGGACAGGAGATTAGGAGCGGTGGAAGAATAGATGGTGGGATGTGGATTACAGGGCAGGAATGAGGATGGCAGGGTGGGACGGGGGAGGACGGGAGGGGTGGTATGCCATGCTAAACCAGCAGCCCTTAGTTCAGCCATGGGAGCAGGAGAGGGTCGTCAAGTATTTTCCAGTGCTGCAAGTTTAAGATCAGGTAGATGCAGTTTGTCTCTTTCCTCAGCGCCGACAAATCCTGCTGCCGGTAATTACTCGTACTCCAGAAACTGCTTGTGGTAGAACAGCAGGTACCTGCAAAAAAGGGCGCATGGGTCATGGGATCCTATCATGACTTGTAACATCAAGTGACAATTCAATCTATCGTAAGCTCTTCGTTTCGGCATTGTAGATTCACATTTTCATTTCTCAAAGTTCGATTGGTTGAACTTCGTAAACCAAGCAATATATATAGTTGTATACTGTATGTATATTCTGTAGTTATATATATACAGACTTGGCATTTAATATGGAATATATATTTTTTCTTGACTTGGGTTTACTTTCTTAACTCAGTATATCAATCTGGTGAGTTTCTTTTACACTTTGGTGATTTATTTGTTAAAAGAACCATGTCACTGATTGTCTGTCGCAGCAAGAAGTCAACAACAGGATTATATCACAGGTGGCGTGGCAAAATGTACGGACAGGTGCATTTGATGATTGGCTTCACAGTCGGGTATACAAGGGTTGTTGCGTTCTGTATTAGTGGAAAACAACTGCTGCACATCTCCAAAAGTTATTGCCACTTCCTCTGGAGATGGTCCGTCAACTCGACAATGCTTTTTGTCATGGAGTGGTGGCTTTACGAAATTACGGCATGAAACAGCGTGCTATTGCTCAGCAGTATGGCATCACTCAAGGTCAGGTGTCAAAGATCCTGAAACGAAATGCTCAGAGGGGTGTCCCTACTCCAATACCGAGGCCAGGACATCCCCGCAGAACCACAAGGAGGGATGATCGCCAGCTGCACCGGTTAGTCCACAATGGCCGAACCAAGTCAGCTAATCGGCTTAGGTCTGAGTGACAGCAACTGACAAATGTGCCTGTATCCAGAAGGCTAGTCAACCAACGACTGGTTCAAGCAGGCTATCGTGCCAGGCGTCCCCTGAGAAAGCCACACCTGACCAGACAACACCGCCAGCGCCGATTGCAGTGGGCCAGAGAGCACCGTCAATGGCAGCCAGGACACTGGAATCACGTGATCTTCAGTGACGAGTCTAGATTTCTGGTCTATCGTCAAGATGGCCGTGTCCGAGTGTGCAGACAAGTGCATGAAGCCTACAACAAAGATTGTATAGTGCCAAGAGTCCAAGCTGGAGGTGGTGGGGTGACCGTTTGGGCTGCTTTTCATGCAGGGGGCAAAACTGACCTGGTTGTTCTGAATGGAAACCTGAACCAGTTCAAGTACAGGGCCATTCTGGAAGAAACATTGCTTCCATTTGCTCGTGCAGCCTTTCGAGGAAACATTGTCTTCCAAGATGACAATGCACGGCCTCATCGTGCTCGCATGATCCAACACTTTCTTGCTGACCGTGGTGTAGAGCATATGGAGTGGCCTGCCATGTCCCCGGATATGAATCCGATAGAGAACTTGTGGGCAGAATTAACGCGTCAAATCGACCACTTGGACCAGCAGCCGACCTCTGTGCGTGAATTGCAGCAGGCTATTGTCTGCATGGCAAGCGATTCCTGTCCAAACCTTGGCAAATCTCGTGAACAGCATGCCTCAACATGTACGTGCTCTCCTGAATGCTCGTGGGGGTTACACGAAGTACTGAACTGTAATTTTACTATCCGTAATCCCAGTCGTAATTTAACTTTTGTTTTTGTTAAAAAAAAATTTGGCTAATGTGCAAAATAAAGAGATACTTCTGGAAAACATACAGAAGTTTAACACAGTGCTGTCCGTGAATTGAGTTCGATATCAGTTTACATCACTTTCAAGGATCAATTTATTTGTTTCGAAATGTCAAATGTGGTTTTTGTTTCTTTTAAAGGTCACATTAACAAAATCTAGAATAATTTCAACATAATTCCAACAATAAACCTCGTTTTTCTCAGCAACCACATGTCTGATTGAGATGAAATTTTCAGGGTAGGAGCGACACCCATGCAGAATGTTTTTATGATAATTGTGATGTCATAGGTCACGTGGTGTGGCAGCCATCTTGGATTATACGCAAATAATTAAAAAATTCTCGGAAACCGTTGAATGGAAAAATTTGAAACTTTGCACTTTGTCAAGTACTTCCAATAGGGAACAAAAGCATGATAATGATGACATCATTAGTGGTGTGATACCAGCCATAAATGTTTTGATCAATGCCTTATCTTAAAAATCTGAAATTGCATGCACATGATCTATGGTATTGACCCATTGACCATTGATTGGTATTGGATTGGAGGATTGGTATTGCATGACCCATTGGTATTGAAATATTAAATTTATGACATCATAGGTCACATGGTTTGGCAGCCATATTGGATTGAAGGGAAATATAAAAGAATTATATCTCTGAAACCGCTTACCCTATCGATGCGAAATTTTACAAATGTCATGAAACACCACTGTTGCATAGAGTTGGAAAATGATGATGTCGTATGTCACGTGGTTTGGCAGCCATCTTGGATAGAAAAACGAACCTCTTCTGATCATCACAAAACTTTTTGGGTTTGGGTATTTGGGCCCAGCTGACACAGCAGGAATAGGTGACATCCGCTGGGGGACATGGTCAAGTAGATGGGATTGTGAATTGGTTAAGTTAAATTGTCTAATAAAGTAGGCCTGCTTGCTTGTTTTGGAGCCATTTTCTCCCCGCACCGGGACATCGGAGCGAGGAGACAAGAGGGAGAAGCATTTTGTACATAGAATTGTACATGTTGGAATTGCTGTTTGCAACTAAGGGGTTAGTATGCTATGGAGAATAGGCAAGTTAGATATGGCTCGCTTCCCACAGCCCCTCCTGATTTAATTCATTGGTATTAACTAGGTTTGAGTTTGTAAGTGATAAGATTAGAGCTGTGTCCCTGCATTGCTCCTTGCAGGACCTGCGGTTCCAGGGGGGTGGGGGGGGGGGGCAGTGTTATGTATAGGGGGAGAGGGGGGGGGGGTTAGCGATTACCTTAGGAGAAATAGAACTGTATAGAATAGCAAGGGCCGTGTGTGAGTAGGAAGCAAATCCAGATGTAAGGAAGTAGGGACGTGTCAGCTTAAGGATTGTGTTTGAATGTGCACAATAGGGGGTCTTGCTTGTGATAAGATAGAGAGGGAATAAAGTTAGATCGCTGAGCTACGATCGAGGAGGATTGGTGTGAACTGAGGAGGATTGGTGAGAACTGAGGAGGATTGGTGAGAACTGAGGAGGATTGGTGAGAACTGAGGAGGATTGGTGAGAACTGAGGAGGATTGGTGAGAACTGAGGAGGATTGCATCAGAACTGCGGAGAATTGAGCGGGAACAGTTCTAAAAGGATTGCGAGAGTTTTGAGGAGAAGGGGGCGGAGCCTGGATCGAGCATATACAGTATGCTGAGGAGCTCACGTCTTTGTGAGGAAAACTGTGGAGGTCTGGGGAGAATTGAGAGGTGGAGAGCTTTTTTAAGGAGGTCTTCCTGCCTGCCTTGGCCCTGGTGCTGTTCTCATTCCCCCCCCCCCCCCCCCTTAGCCTGTTTGTCTCCTCATCACCTCTTCAGCATCCTGATTGTCTCATCACCCTGCCCATCTCCCCCTTTCCCATCTTCCTCCTCCCCCGCTGCTCTTCTGTACAGAGTTGAGCCGTTGATGCTATATATATATATACACATACATATTTAATTTCTAAGTGATTCTTCACCATTGAGAGATTGGGTGAAAAGCGAGTTATGACTAAACTTGGTGGAGGAGTTGGTTCGGTGACGAGAACAAGCCGATTCGATTTTGGTTCAGGTCCGAATCCAGATCCGGCCTATCAGTGGGATACAAAATAAACTGTTCAGCCTGGCGGAGGTATGCGCTCTACCGAGTGCCGTTCTAGTTTAGTATGAACTCTTTATCCTGTTTTCTTCCTCTACCAAATCTTTAGCTTTGTGTGAAAATTGTCAAAAATCATTATAATCTACAAATCTGAGTTGTTCAGCTTCAGGAACCATTACCCTAAAAATGCAGACAGGCTACAGGGGCCTGGAAGAAGCACCATTTTCATCAGGTATAAAAGGCTCTTTGTGGAGCATGTATGAATTGGACATGCATCGCAGCAGGACAAGGAAGTGCAGTGGAAACATCAGTGCACATTTCCAAGAATATGCTGGGCAGGATAACTTAGAGGTATGCACAGTTTGCTTTGAGGTGTCTACCCTGGGTATGAATCACTACCACCGATAAAACTGCCACCCTGGTGTGTCGCGTGTGGGGTGACGCATCAACGAGTGCACCATTCATTGTAAGGACGTCAAGCCGGGAGGCCCGTCCGCCAGCACTGGGGCATTGGTGGACAATAAAGATCCCACGGTGCCTTCAATGAAGAGTTGGTGAGCTTGCTAAATTACAAATTCATGCCAGCCAGTCAGTTACAGAAAGACTTGGGTCTGACGCAATTCCCCCTGCTGACCCCACAAGTAGGTGGGAATAATTTGAAGCGTTAAATAAGAGGAGTGCGCATTACAAGGATATTAGTAAACGCTGGACAAATCATATGGAATTAGAACGTGAGATTCCAGCATCATGAGCTAAGCGCTCAGTACTCAGTGGAAATACCAAATAGGCCTTGAAATGCAATCTTCTTCTTCTTCTTCTTCTTCTTCTTCTCCAGGCATCCACTTATCGTGGTGACATGCTGATGCTTTCAACAGAGTGACATGCAATGGTGAATGCGAATGATTCATTACAAAAGCAGGCATGAAGAGCAATGACTTGCCCGTGAATATAAATGTAACATCGGTCGAGAAGAGCAGGGCGACGGTTGTTTTTGGGTCGATCATAAGCAATCAATTTCCGTGTCTTTTCCTTGCATTTACATCCCACGATCTGGTACGCGCACAATTGGATTGCGTTGCTTTTTGCATTTTACCAACTTAAAATACAGATTGTATATGGTCTTGTAGTATTCAAGATATTCCTCGTGAAGATGTGCAAACATACGGACAGACTTTCATTTCCTGCACGCACGACGTGTGCAAAGTATGCCAGTTTCTGGTTTGGCATCAGCATTTCTAATGTCCATGTGTGTATAATTTCTTCAACAACTGATTTGTTCGGTGCTCCAATTTGGAATTTTTGGAATTTTTAGGGAATTTTTAACATTCGTCTCGAACATCATGTTTCAAAATTTTCAATCTTCTTCACTGTCCATGACTCACCTATACATTGCAACTGGAAATACCAGAGCATCCTCTTGGTTTGTTGGGTCAAATTTTTATCTTTCCACATTTTTGTCGATCCTGACGTCCCTGTTGTCCCCCAATGTTAACCATCCATGAATTTCTCCTCCACATTCTCCACTCACTTCAATCTTGTAACCCGGGAAGATGAAACTTTCCATTTCCATGTGAACATCTCACAATCTGAACATATCGATCTCCTCGGTTGACAAGATTTTAGTCTTTTTTAGGTTTTCAATAAAGACAAGCTTTTTTCACTTTCCTTTTTCAATGTCTGCAGCAATTTCATCAAATCCTCTTTACTTTCTACCAATCGTCAGCATTCCTTAGATTGTTGATGCACCTTCCTCCAATCCCGACTCTAGTCTCCATGTCGTCCAAGTTTCATTTGCTCATGATGTACTCACTAAATAGATTGAACAAGTAAGGGGAGATGATGCACCCCTGTCTGACCCCTTTTACAATTCCAAACCATCCTGTCTCTCCATACTCTGTTCTTCCTGTAGCTTCTTCTTCAGTGTACGCGTTTCCGATCAGATATATCAGGTGCTCCTACATCCTCGTGTCTCTGGACCTAATCCACAACAATTTATGACAAACACAACCAAAATCGTTGGTACGATCTAAAAAACAGAGATGATTTCCTTTGATATTCAGTTGATTTTTCCTTGTCCAACCTATAATTTGCAATTTGATCTCGAGGGCACCTCTTCCTCTTCTGAACGATGTTGCTCAACAGGCATCTCTCACTTAATGAAGTCTTCTATTCTGTGTTCAATGATCTCTAGTAATATTTTGATAACATGTGATGTCAAGGAAATGATTCGGTTATTTGATCATCCTCTTAGATCCCCTTTCTTTGGCAATGGGATGTACATACACTTCCACCTTTTAGGCCACACAATCCTGCTCCAGGTATGTACAAATTGCCTTGATTTCACTCTGCTCTCTCATATCTAGCTTTCTTTATATACATATACATTGCTTTGTTGTTTTGTACTTTTGTTTGGTGATTAACAATGTTCACCCTGTTTGTTGGTGTTTGAACTGACGACATAATGCCTGATAAGCCAGATGTAAATCGACATGCCTATTGATTGAATTATCATTCCATTACCAGGCCTCTTGCAGCTGCCTGGACGTTTGGTTGCCCACTTGCCCGATCACCTAAGCCTCAGAAAACATGAATCGGTGGCCTCGCCCGATGCTGTGCATTGCGACCTGAGGGAGTGGGTCCTTTCTGCGTATGGCTAACTGGTGTTCATGTAGCCTTGTTTTCAGTCACATTGAGGCCTCTCCAACATAGTGGGTTGCGCAGTTGCTGCAATTTATTTTGTAAATAACAGGAGGATGTCCTCCCGATTGAATCAATCTTTCAGTTGCATCCTAACCCAGCAACTAATGGTAAGCCTCGAGTCAATGTGCGATGCCAACTTCAAATGGGACTAACAGGCGAGCAGTAGCTTCCGATACATTAGTCACATATGAGAGGGCGCACCAAAACCTTGGTTTGGGTTGTGTGGCCTCGCCGGTTAACTCTTCTCTCCTCTTCTCCTCCGCATACACTTATTTATGAAACTGCTTGGGTAACTATTTAAATGGAACAACTTTCAAAGAAAGTTTCTTTCATATTGCAGCAGTGTGCATTGACCTGTTGGAAAGGTGTTTGCAGGTAGCTTTGTTTATGAGCCATCGGAAGGTTACTACCATAATGTAGAATGGGACTTGTGTTAGTTGCCTTTATGTACACGGTTGTTTCCAGGTCCTAGATTTGCAAAAGTTACATGGAACGACACCATCATCTCGACTGGTTAAAGCTGGACATCTTTCAATTGGTTATTGCCCTCAGAGGCTTCAACTTGGTGAGCATTCTGCTGATTTTTCAGGTGAAACTTTTCATCGGATCTGACTGTAGCACAATGTAAGCTTCTTCATTCTCCAGAGGTTGGTTCGCTTTCTGTAAGTATTCTGTCTTATCCATGACTACAGTTGTTCGACCCTTATCAGCTGGCAAAATAACAATATTCAAATCAGCTTTAAGTGTATGAGTGGATGGCATTGGCTTCGTTTCGGGTTGGAATTTGATGAGGCTTGTGCAAGGCGAGAAGAGAAGTTACGTGTTGTCGGATGGCATCCTTCGTATATTCTGGTGTTTCTATTTGTGAAAGAAGCTTTCGAGGCATGATATGAAGTCGATTGGCTTTGTATCTGCTGCGGTAAACCAGGTTTCATGTATCAGCACATTCCTCTGTTGACCAGAGTTGTTTGGAAAATAGATTGTGTACAATAGGGCCACCCATTGTTCTGTGAAAGCAGCTTCAAACAAGCTATCTTTCTGCCAAGAACAGATTTCCTTTCTTCTCGATTTGTGCATGCTGAGCACATGACTTGTTCCAATAGCTTCACAGCATCTGCGTTCAATGTAGATTGGCAGGCTACTTTCTTCTGTTGAATTGGAGCCTATATTTGTAACCTCAGATGGCAATCTTGGATTAAAACACGAACTATTAGTTAGCCATTTTGTTTGACAGTCTGTCTTCCAAGTTCTATGTTCACCGGTGGTTTGTACGAGATGCTTTTTGGCAGGATGCCTTCTCTCAGACAATTGATATACATATACATTTTTGGCACGATACAATTGAATTGACAATTGATATATACATATATAGACGGAAGCCAAACAGTTCAATCTTGGTTTCATCAAACCACAGAATCTTGTTTCTCACAGTCTGAGAGTCCTTTAGGTGCATTTTTTGCAAACTCCAAGCGGGCTTTCATGTGTCTTTCACTGAGGAGAGGCTTCCGTCTGGCCCCTCTGCCATAAAGCCCAGATCGGTGGAGTGTTGCAGTGATGGTTGTCCTTCTGGAAGTTTCTCCCATCTCCACACAGGATCTCTGGAGCTCAGCCAGAGTGACCATCGGGTTCTTGGTCACTTCTCTTACCAAGGCCCTTCTCCCCCGATTGCTCAGTTTGGCCGGGCGGCCAGCTCTAGGAAGAGTCCTGTTTGTTTCAAACTTCTTCCATTTAAGAATTATGGAAGCCACTATGCTCTTGGGAACCTTCAATGCAGCAGAGATTTTTTTTGTAGGCTTCCCCAGATCTGTGCCTCGACACAATCCTGTCTCTGAGCTCTGCAGGCAGTTCCTTCGACCTCATGGCTTGGTTTTTGGTCTGATATGCATCGTCAGCTGTGAGACCTTATATAGACAGGTGTGTGCCTTTCCAAATCATGTCCAATCAATTGAATTTACCACAGGTGGACTCCAATCAAGGTGTAGAAACATCTCAAAGATGATCAAGAGAAATGGGGGAGGCACCTGTGCTAAATTTCAAGTGTCATAGCAAAGGGTCCGATTACTTATGTAAATGTGATATTTAAGTTTTTTATTTTTAATAAATTTGCAAAACTTTCTAAAATCCTGTTTTCTCTTTGTCATTATGGGGTATTGAGTGTATATTGATGAGGGGAAAAATGAATTTAAACGATTTCAGCATAAGGCTGCCACATAACAAAATGTGAAAAAAGTGAAGGGGTCTGAATACTTTCTGAATGCACTGTAAGCTTGATGGGGAGATTGGTAAAAATCCGGCTTAAGTGGGCTGGACACTCGTCACAGATGTGGAAAGAGCGAATGGAAAAGAGAGCAGATAGGTTGAGGGAGCAAGGTAGGAGGAAAGGGGGTAGATCGTGTTCGAGATGGGAAAATTGTGTTATGAGGGATATCATTAAGGCGGGGGTGGTTGGAGAGTGGAACACGTTTGCTGGGGACAGAGTGAAGTAAAGGAGTGTCGGGGTCGAGGCATTGTGGAAGATTGGCACCATTGGATCGCACCCTTCATCAAGGGAAGAAGAAGCTGTCTGAAAACAAGAATAAGAAGAAAGAATAATTACAAACGGTTTGTTTTGGGTCAGTCGATTCTATCGCTCAGCGATGCTGTTCAAGAGTTTCATGAATGTTGTCGGATGTGAAATCCCTCCACACACGACTGGTCGCTACTTTATCGGTTTATAAGTTTGTATCTGGGTTTTCTGGATGATTGTTGCTGTATTACTTGGTCTATGGAGTGTCCGTGCCATCCATACCCTACATCGGATGTCTACCAACTTCCTCATAGTTCTTGGTTTTTTCCCCGAGCTGAAAAGCCAAGAGGTCGCCCTTCCCCTCCCTCTCTCCCGACCTCCGGGTGAAAAAGCACATAAAGAAGATGGGAAAATGTGGGAAGGAGGTGCCACAGATGATTGGCACACAGTAAAATAAAAGAGGGGATGAGAAGCTTCAGGAAACTTTACAGACAAAAACGAGTGTTCCAGATGGCACTGACAGTGCAAAATAGTGGCATCAGAAGGGCCTCCCAGAATCCCGTGCTCAGTACGGCTTCAGTCGCAAACTAGCAAAGAAGGGGACACAAGATTATGTGCCAGAGATGAGACAGCCTCTCATGGCACTACACTTGGGTTCAGGCCTCTATCTTTCTGGCCGCAAGCCTATGGGAACACGGATTTCAAAGGTACCTCCCAGCAGGCAATGCAGAATCAGGAATGCAACCCGAAGACCCCCAACAGCTCACATGCCACAACCCCCATATGGCAACCTGCCTCAATAGCTTGCACCAAAAACCAATGTTCCGTTAAAGGTTAGTAATGTACAGGTGGTGGTCCCGCTTTGGGCATTGGTCCTTGAGCACCCTGCCACCTGAGATTGTCCCTCTAATGATTTGCAATTGTCCCACTATTTGCTTGTCCTGCATCAAATACATGTGCCAACTCCTGTATGAGCCTTAGATCCTTGAAGAAAAAATATAGATATTAAAAAACGACTTAGGCCGACTTTAGCTGCATTGGCCAAAACGAAGACCTTTCTAATCCTGAAAGATATTTGTCACAGCTGATTAGCAACATTTACATGCACGAGCGAAGCTGACTCTCCTTCTCTTGACGACTCCCTGACATATGACATACGAAGTCATTCATTCATCCTACTTTAACGTACGATTAATTTCACAATTCAAAATGCATAAAAACAAGTCGCGAAGGCGCATGAGTATTATAAACAACAATTTGCTAATTCAAGATAACGGGCACAGAAGGATGTACCCTTCGCTGTCGAGTACATCGCGCACAGAGGCATGAGTGATGATGGCGTCGTCGCACTTGAACCACTGGTCCTTATGCTGACGGATGAAGCTCGTGTAGTGGCCGCTTTCCAGTGTTCCCTGGTGGTTTACAACTGCGAACAGTGAGTACCTGCACAGAGAAGAACAGGTCATTACCGAGTTAAAATAAAATTACATTTTTACTCTGCCTTTTGAAACTGCCGAGCCTTTCCAGCCCTGGACAAATGATGGCAGAGCAATCCAAGGAAGTGGGCAAGGAATAATAAATCATTTGGACACAGGAGAAAGACATTTGGCCCATCATGTCTGTGTTCCATAAATACCACATTATTCAATATACCAGTCTATCCTACTTCATTTCACTGGGAGGGGGATTGGAGAAGAGTGGGGTGAAGACCCTCCTGCAGACATCAAAATCACTGCATGTGTATACACTCACCAATTCACGCGCAAGCTACCAGCCAGTCCCGCAAATATCCATGTATCCCTCAATTCCCAATGCTTCTAGGCATCCATCAAATTCCAATTTAAATGTATCTGTTGTTTCTGCTGTGACTACCTTGCCAGGATGACCATTCCACGCATTAACTATTCTCCAAGTGAAAGACCCCTACCTTCCTGCTGTTCCTACTCTCATCTATTATGACCATCGTAACCATCATCAGAACATCTACCAACATCGGTGGTGTAATGGGTCGAATGCCTGCTCTGAGTCTGGGAGGTCAGGGGTTCGAACCCCGGCCAAGTCATTCCAAAGACTTGCAGGATATCTCAAAAAGTTGTGGATGACTTTGTATGAAATTTGGTGGACATGTTGGATGTGTGACAAAGACTAATTGATTCGATTTTGGTGAAGATACGGATACGGATCCAGATACTAGAATTGTTGTCGTGATTCTTCACCATTGAGAGATGTGGCCAAAAACAATACATAGCACGATCTCTCAAAGAGTTGGGGACGGATTCGGAACGAAACTTGGTGGACACGTTGGGTGTGTCTCACAAGGAAGAATTGATTCAAAGTTGGTGGAGATCTGAATCCGGAACCGAGAATTTTTTAAATATTCAAAGTGATTCTTCACCATTGAGAGATGGGCCAAAAACGATATATAACATGATATTTCAAAAAGTTATGGACGAATTATGACAAAACTTGGTGGACGAGTTGGTTAGGTGACAAGAACAAGACGATTAGATTTTGGTTCAGGTTCGAATCCCGATCCGGCCTATCAGTGGAATACAAAATGTAAACTAATCAGACTAGCACAGGTATGCGCTCTACCGAGTGCCCTTCTAGTTATTATAACATACAATCCTAACTCAATGTCATTGTCCATTTTGCTGACATATTGTTCTGTATTTATGAAGTCTATACCGTCATTAACTTGAACATCTCAATCAGATCCCCTCCTAATCATCTTCTTTATAATGAACTAGCCGAAAGCACCCGGTGTTGCCCGGGTTCTTTTTAAATGAATTTACTACTATAATTCAGCTTTTACTCATGGCCGTAGAAGATTGACTACTATAATTCAGCTCAGCTTTTAATTGCGAAATGGGCCCGGCCCAGCCCGGCCAAGGCGGCCTCGACACCTAGCCTATAACCTTTCCGAGACCCGTCCCGACATTTTTAGTTCTTTTTGAATGAATTTACCACTATAATTCAGCTTTTACTCGTGGCCGTAGAAGATAGACTACTATAATTCAGCTCAGCTTTTAATTGCGAAATGGGCCCAGCCCGGCCGAGATGGGCCTCGACCGGCCTTGCCACCGAGCCGAAAACCTTCCCGGGGCCCGTCCCGACATTTTTTGTTTTAGAGGTTTCCTCCTATCTTTCACCGTTCAAGAGATTAGCGCGTGCAGACAAACAAACAAACAAACAAACAAAAACTTTCTTTTATATATATAGATAAAGTCTCGTCTCCTTCAGTCATTCCTCATAGCTTCATGCAGCGAACCCTGGAATCAATCTAGTTGTCCATGCTATGTCCTTCCTTAGATGTGGTGACCAAAACTTGTACAATAAAACACGTGAGGCCTCATTTACCCCCACTACGAATACAACCGAAAACCCTGAAAGCTTTAACTATAGCTGCCTGTCACTGTGCTGTCTGCTTACCCCCCATATCGGGAAGCAAAGCTCATGAAAGAGCAAAGTAGAAATTACAGTGTGACGAACATCAAGGGAATGAATGAACATGAAAAGAGGAGAGGGATGAGGGGAGGAAACTGAAACTAGCAAGTAAAAAGGTTGGGTGATGAAAGGTTAATGGGGGTAATAAAAAAAAATCAGGGTTCATTGTAGTGAAATCGTATCCGTACTGAACCCGGGTGGGGATGCTCGCTGCTCGCTGTCATTGTTGTCCCCACTAGGGGCGTGACTATAAGACCCGTTGCCGTGTCAGTGCTCCGAGACTTCTCCCTTGTGACATGTTACATCGGTAGCCTCGTTAATGGTACGCCTTTATAGAATATCTAGCTTGCTTGCATTGACTGATATGAATGGCTTTATGAGATGTCGCATCGTATGCTTATTGTGTATTTCTACTTACAGGAATGATGTGATGATCTAAATGCAATTAAACCAAACCGTTGGACTAAAAGTTGTGCGGACCTGAATGGTTTTCCACAACACTTAATTGCATTTATGATCTGCTGACATGGCTGGCAACAAGACGTTGACGGTGTCCATTTTCAGCGCCGACCCACAAGCCACGGACGGAGGCTTGCAACTCAAGCACTGGCTCAAGCAGCTGGAGCATCTCTTTAATGAGCCTGATACCGCTCCGACGCCTGCCGCGAAGCTAGCAATATTACACTCAAAAATCGACTACCGGGTCTACCACTCGGTCGCTCAATGCACGACGTATGATCTTACCGTCGCGGAGCTCAAGCGGCTTTATATAAAAGAAAAAAGCCCTGTGTATGCGCGTTATTTGCTGCAGACGCGACGGCAGCAACCCAACGAGCCTATGGATCATTACGCCCAGGAGCTCCGGCAGCTCATGCTGGACAGCGCCCAGCCACGGACTCCCGAGCAGGCTAAAGATGATCGCCTTTTAGATGCCTTCATAGCAGGGGTCTCCTCTCAGGAACTACGTCTCAAACTCTTGGAGAAGACCGACCTGACCTTCGCTACGGCGGTTGAGCAAGCGACGGTGTATACTGAAGCGCGGATGCAATCGAACGCCTATGATCGCACGCGCCTTTTGGCGGGCACCTCACTACACGCCCGGCCGGAGAGGACCACTGACGAGGACGTGGATCCGCCTGCTGAACTCCGGGATGCTCCGGAGGATGACCCTACCCTGACAGCTGCCGTTACGACCAGCAGACCCAAGGCCTTGCGCGGGGCCGCATGTTTTTTTTGTGGAGGGCCTCGTCATGCCCGAGTCGTGTGTCCGGCACGTGACGCTATTTGCCATTTGTGCTCGCTAAAGGGACATTACGCGAAAGTTTGCAAGAAATCGGCACGCGGCTCGCGGCCCTTCGACACGCGCAGCCGCGGTCGCGCAGGCGCGGCAACCTTGAACGGGCTTGTAGCAGAACCCACGAGCCCAGCGCCTTACCCGTCTTCGAAGGGGAGGGCCCCTCGCTGCGGCCCGCTGGGCGCTCAGACAACCTTGACTGGCGCCACCGGAAAGCCACCACCGTCTCATTCTCCATCGGGGACAAAGGCCGCGTCCTTGGCCAAACCTCGAGCCACGCAAGGGAAGAAACAGCTTTCGAATACTACGGAAGCCTCTTGTCAAAGCGACCAAACGAAAAAGGAGATTTCGAATACTACGGAAGCCTTTTGTCAAAGCGACCAAACGAAAAAGGCGATTTCGGCTACAACGGAAGCCTTTATCTGCCAGGAGTGTCAAAAGGCGATGTCAAATACTACTGAGGCCTTTTCTCATCGGATTTTGAATCGCGAAACACCGGAATGCTGGGGAAAGTCCTCTGATGACGATAATGGATTTCCCATGGTCAACGCAGACTCCGGCCACGATCGCAAAACTGCAGCTGGTGTAGGATCCACCCGCGAGGCTGGTCCGACCCATTCGGGGGGCTCAGTCCCGCTCCCAGCTGCCTCGTCTGGCCTGGCTCAAGCCCTTATTCCCCTTATGGTTGAGGGCCATTGTGTTCAGGCCTTGGTGGACACCGGATCTACGGATAGTTTTATCGACCAGCGACTTGTGCTCAGGCATGGATGGCGGATCGGGCGGTCTACACGACGGATCTTCATGGCATCCCAGGGACTCCGGCTTAGCACAAAAGGGGAATGCCGATTGAAACTAGTGCTAAAGGGACGGGTTTTCCCTGATGTACACCTTATGGTTTTACCCGCATTATGTGCTGATATTCTGCTAGGACACGATTTTCTTAAGCTGCATGGACGTCTGGTAATGGAGTTCGGTGGGCCTGACACTCTTGTTGTGGGGGCGGACGACGCGCTAACGGTGTGCGCCCTAGCGCAAATGGACGTCCGTCCGCTTTCGCTGTTCCCCAATCTAACCTCCGACTGTACCCCTGTCGCGGTAAAATCGAGACGCTACTCCCGCGCGGACATGCAATTCATTGCGGACGAAACGACACAGCTCTTGAAAGACGGCATCATAGAACCTAGTAGGTCACCGTGGCGTGCTCAGGTCTTAGTGGTGCGCAGTGAGGCCCACCGCAAACGCATGGTAATCGACTATTCCCAAACGATTAACCGCTTTACACAGCTGGATGCCTACCCCCTTCCGGGGATGGACGCGCTAGTGCAACAGGTGTCCCAGTATTCGGTCTATAGTACTCTCGATCTCCGTAGTGCGTACCACCAGATCCCTATCTCTAGGGCGGATCGTATCTATACCGCTTTCGAGTCGGGGCAGCGGTTGTACCAATTTACACGATTGCCCTTTGGGGTGACGAACGGGGTCGCTTGTTTCCAGAGGGCCATGGATGACCTCGTTGCGCGGGAGCACTTAACCGATGTTTTCGTCTACCTCGATAACCTTACGGTTTGTGGATATGACCAAGGGCACCATGACGCTAATCTGAAGCGCTTCCTTGAGGTCGCGCAACGGTATCACTTAACTATGAACGAGGATAAGTGCCGATACTCCCTACGCACCATAGATCTTCTGGGGTACACCGTGACCCATGGCTCTGTCTCTCCGGATAAGGAACGTCTGCGACCTTTGCTCGACATGGCCCCTCCCTGCGATCGGGCTTCCCTGAAACGCGCCCTTGGGCTGTTCGCCCATTACTCCAAATGGGTGCAAAATTTCTCCGCGAAACTTCGCCCCCTTGTGGCCTGCGACACCTTTCCCCTGAGTTCGGCCGCATTGACGGCCTTTGAAGGACTTAAGACCGACATCGCCCGAGCCGCCGTAGCAACCATTGACGAGAGCGGCTCGTTCGTCCTCGAAAGTGACGCCTCGGATCAGGCCATCGCGGCGACCCTCTCCCAAGGGGGACGTCCCGTGGCTTTCTTTTCACGGACTCTTACCTCCGCTGAGCGGCGGCACTCGTCCGTTGAAAAGGAAGCGTATGCGATCGTCGAGTCTATTCGGCGATGGCGCCCGTACCTACTCGGGCGGAGCTTCCAAATCATCACGGACCAGCAAAGCGTTGCGTTCATGTACGACACCTTACACGCCCAGCGCATTAAGAACGAGAAAATCACTCGCTGGCGTATCGAACTCGCCGACTTCTGTTACACCATCAAATATCGCCCAGGGAAGGATAACCAGGCCGCCGATGCCTTATCGCGCCCCACTACATGTGCTGGTATCACCTCGTTGGAGGGCCTACGGGTGCTGCATGCTACTGCGGGCCATCCCGGCGTAACGCGTTTCGCTCATTTCGTGCGGAGTGGGAATCTCCCTTACTCGATTGACGATATCCGCCGTATCTGTCGCGACTGCGCTATCTGCGCGGAAATCAAACCGCGTTTCTATAACCCCCCTATGGGGACTCTGGTGAAGGCTACACGCCCGTGGGAACGCTTGGCGATGGATTTCAAGGGCCCTTTGCCGGTGTCGAGCGGCTCTCGCTATCTGCTCACTATCGTTGATGAGTACTCACGATTCCCCTTTGCTTATATGTGCGCGGACATGACTGCTGCCACGGTGATGCGTTGCTTACAGAACTTGTTCTCAATGTTCGGTTACCCGGCCTATGTCCATACCGACCGGGGTGCAGTCTTCTTGTCTCAGGAGGTGCGCGGCTATCTGCTCCAAAACAACGTTGCGTCTAGTTACACCACGCCGTATAGACCCCAGGCTAATGGGCAGATCGAACGCTTCAACGGGATTATCTGGAGGGCCGTCATGCTCCATCTCCGGACCCACGGCCGGGGCCTCGATAAATGGGCTTGGTCGCTACCTGCGGCGTTGAACTCAATCCGGGCACTCCTGAGTACGGCAACTAACCAAACTCCCCACGAGCGTCTTTTCCACCACCCCAGGAGCTCGGGGTGTATACGGTCTTTGCCCAGTTGGCTCGCTGGGCCCGGGCCGGCCTACCTTAAACGGGCAGTTCGCGCGAGCAAGTACGACCCCCTTGTGGACAAAGTGCAGATTCTCCAGGCTAATCCTGAGCATGCTCGTGTGATGACGTCTGATGGTCGTGAGACTACTGTCTCCGTTCGTCATCTTGCCCCTTGCGGGGTCGACGACCTTAGTAGGGAATCGGACGAACCAGTCGAACCCGTCTATGAGACTATGACCTCTCCCGACGCTCCCATCGCCGACAGTCCACCGACCCTCCCCCCGTCGAGACTGCCCGGGTCCGACGACTTGGCGTTACCCCCTTCATCACCCGACCCTGTTGACGCCTCTGACACCGGGGATACAGGGTTACGAGACGCCGTACCCGGGGAATTTCGAACGCGTGCTGGCAGAGAAATTCGCCGCCCGGCCCGCTACGGTTGGGCCGACTAATACTCCGCGCCCATGCTGACGCTCACTCGCTTTTAGCCACGCGGCCGTATAATTCTGACGGGGGGGTGAATGTAGTGAAATCGTATCCGTACTGAACCCGGGTGGGGATGCTCGCTGCTCGCTGTCATTGTTGTCCCCACTAGGGGCGTGACTATAAGACCCGTTGCCGTGTCAGTGCTCCGAGACTTCTCCCTTGTGACATGTTACATCGGTAGCCTCGTTAATGGTACGCCTTTATAGAATATCTAGCTTGCTTGCATTGACTGATATGAATGGCTTTATGAGATGTCGCATCGTATGCTTATTGTGTATTTCTACTTACAGGAATGATGTGATGATCTAAATGCAATTAAACCAAACCGTTGGACTAAAAGTTGTGCGGACCTGAATGGTTTTCCACAACATTCATGATTGGGGATGGCAAGAGGTGGTGGTGCGCTGCTTCCTTGATGTTCCAGAGGGAAGAGCGAGACAGAACAGCCTCTGGAAGGTGGTTCTGGGAAAGAGTTGAGGTGTGCAGTCATCTTGGATTTTGGAAGTTTAGCAAGGAGGAAGGGGGTCGGGGAGGTGGTTTATGGAAGAATGTGCACTTCCTGGAGTTGCAGCAGAGGGTCGGGAGACAGAGAGCAATGTTGGAGAATAAAACAAACAACAACAACATGCATTTTACGGCCATTTTCCCTGCTAGAGCGGGGGCGGGGGTTAGCCTTGCGGTCCCCATGACAATCTTCTCCATTTTGCCCTATTTTCTGCATCTCTCCTTGTTAACCCCCTTGCCCGCATTTCTTCTTCCACCATCTTTAGCCAAGTCTTTCTCGGTCTTCCCCGTCCTCTACTTCCTTCTACATTCATTTCCATCAATCTTCTCAACCAGTCACTTTCATCCTTCCTCAACACATGACCAAACCATCTCAACCTGCTCCTCTTCACAGCATCAATCACAGGCTCTATTCCCATCATCTTTCGCAATTCATCATTTGTCTTCCTCTCTCTCAATGATACTCCACACATCAACCGAACCATTCGCATTTCCACCCTTTCCAGCCTTCGTTGCTGCTCTACATTCATGACCCATGTCTCGCTCCCATAAATCATAACACTTCTCACACATGCAGCATACACCTTTCCCTTCAGCTTCAACGACACTCCCCTCCTCATCAGCACGCCACTCAGTTCCCGAAACTTCTTCCATGCACATCTCACTCTAGCAACCGTTGCCGAGTCTGATCCACCTTCTCCATTCAGCATGTCTCCGAGGTAGCAAAATGTTTTCACACCTTCCAGCTTCACGCCTTCTCCAAGATCCAACTCAACATTTCCTCCATCTGCAGCTCCCTTGGTGCACACCTTACATTTGAATGTAGCTGCCACACTGGTTAATGACCCTCTCAGACCACTACATTTTTGATGAACCCACTCAGCGCACATTGTACATTGAATGGAGTTCACTCCGACACCCTTCCTACACACAGCACAGGGCCACTTCCCAGTTCTTTCCACCTCACCACATGCTTTACCACTTGCCATCACCTTCGTCTTTCCTATATTTACCTTCAGACCTTTTGTCTCCATACATTCCTTCCACTTGTTCATCTTTTCCTTCAGTCCATCCATACTTTCCGCAATCAATGTTGGAGAATAGATGGTAGAAAATAGACACCACTGACCTGCCTGCAACGTGAGAGCAATAGATCTTGTGCTTGGCCTCGTCACGGGAGATTCCAATAATTCGGAGAACTTTAGATTCCACAGAATGTAGGAGACTGATGTCAAGCTGTGGTGGCAGTTCATATGGGAGATCAATAGCCCATTCAGCTATGGAGAAAGGCCTTGTAGACAGTGAGTAGCTCAGATTTTCCAAGGAATCACTTGCATTGACAGAAGATGCCCAGTTTGTGGCTGGCTTTGGAAGCTAGCGTTGCTCTGTGGTCAGCCGAGGAAAGGTCAGGGCTAATGGTGAGGCCTAGAAGTTCAAGAGACTGAACCTCTTCCAGTTGATGACCAAGGAAATAGAAATGTGGCTTCATTTGACAATGAAGCTTCATTGCTTGTAATTGGAAGCAGGTTCACTGGCCTATAGTTGGTAGGGTCTGGTTGTGCACACTTCTTCTGGATACGAGTGAAGTGTGTTGACTTCCATGCAGAGGGGAGGCGGCCCGAGGAGGACAGACTGAATAAGGCAGATAGAGGGGCAGCAGGAATGGAACAGCGGCATTTGAGAACATGGGCACGATGGCATCTGGGCCTGTCAACAAAGCAGGGTCAAGACCAAACAGAACTTTCTCTACCTTCTCTGGTGAGAAGGTTATACTAGTCCAGTAGATGGTGCGTATTTCGAGGTAATATGGGGACATAACGGGATGGGTTGGGTACACGAGATTTGGAAACAAAGGCAGAGTTTAGACATCCTGCCTTACCTTGAGCAGAGACTGCAGTAATGCAGTTTGAGGTGAGAGAAGGGATTGGAGGGACGGGGGGGGGGGGGGGGGGGAGCATCTACCAGAAACAGACTTGACAGGGACAGATAGTGTGAAGAAGAAGAGGAAGAGACCGTGTAGAGTTTTCAGAGTTCAGTTTAGATAATGAAACGTTTATAATGTCATGAAAGGCTTTTTAGATATTCAGATTGAAAGACAAAGAATGAGAAAAGGAAGGAAATTACAGGCAGAATGAGTTAACCTCTCTGCTACCTAAATTCCAAGACTGATCATGTGATCTGCAAATTTGAAAAGCTGACTTAACCCCCACTGTCCAAAGCATTGATGTAAATTCTAAATAAAAAATGTCCGAGTGACGGTTACTCAGGTATATCGCTACTTACAACCTCCCAGCCAGACTTCCTCCCGCTCGAGACATTTTTTGTTTCCGATGACTAAGCCAGTTTTCAATCCAATTAGCTACTCCTCCAACCATCCTGCAAGCCCGAGCCTAAGCTGAAAGTCTTCCATGTGGTACCTTATCCAATTCCTTCTGAAAGTTTAGAGAAACAACATCAACTGCACTTCACTCGTCTACGCAACCAGAAACCGCTTCATAGAACCCCGACAAGTTTGATAAACAGAAACTCCCTTTAATAAATGTGTGCTGGCTGTCTTTAATTAATTAATATTAATCTAAATGGTTCCTCATCGGATCCACAATTAATGTCTAAAACAATTAAGTTTAAAGTAACAATTTAAAACTTCTATAATTCTTCTCTGGATCCTTTTTAAAATAACGGTGACAAACCTCAGGTACCCGTTCTGATTCCAATGAGCTGATAAAGATATCGACCTGCCCTTACCTTACTGCAGCCAACACCTTCCCTCACATCTCACTGCCACGAGAGCCTGCCCTCACCCCTCATCATCGCCATCTCCTGTTCTCACATCTCATCTTTGCCACCGTCTGTCCTCGTTCCTCACCTTCACCACCACCTGCCCTCGCCCCTCGCCTTCATCTGCCCCTGTGCCTCACCTTGGCCACCGCTCCTCACCTTCACCACCACCTTACTCACTCCTCACCTTCGCCACTGCCTGCCCTCGCACATCACCTTCCCCACCACCTAGCCCTCACACCTCACCTTCACCACTGCCAGCCCTTAATTGCTCCTCATCTCTGCCATTAGCTACACTTGTGCCTCAACCTCACCACATCACCACCAACCTCAAGCCTCTCCTTCAGGATTTCTTCCTTCCCTTAACCACCACCTGCCCTCAAGCCTCACCACACCACCACCTGCCCTCACGCCTCACCACACCACCACCTGCCCTCACGCCTCACCACACCGCCACCTGTCCTCACGCCTCACCACATTTCCGCCTGCCCTCACGCCTCACCACATCACCGCCTGTCCTCGTCCCTCACCACATCAACACCTGCCCTCATCCCTCACCACATCACCGCCTGCCCTCGTACCTCAACACATCACTGCCTGCCTTTGTCCCTCACCACATCACTGCCTGCCCTTGTGCCTCACCACATCACGTCCTGTCCTCACGCACCCATTGTCAAACTCTTAACACTCCCTGCATATGGAAATGAATGAAAATCAAATGGAAGTTTGTTTATGTTTGCTTTGAATTTATGAAGATTAGAAGAAGGGGAAACTGGAGACATTTGTGGTCATAAATGGAGAAGCAGAAAGATTTTCCCTGGCACGGAAATTGCAACATGAAAAGCGTGACTGGGAAAAAGGGAAAAGTGGGAAAAGCCTGGTGGATTAGCCCCTTAAAGGTTAATGAGTGAGAGATCAGAAATAGCAAGTTAGGTATAGAAACAGTTGTTAATTCACTAAAAAAATATATGGTTGTAGTTGGAAGAACCATCTTTTAAAAAGGTTTTTGTTTCCGAATTTGAGGCAGTTGCAAAACATTTCTAGCCATTATGTTGCTTTTTCCCTAAGGTGGGATTACCAATCTGCTCTATGCATTCAAAGAAAGAAACGGTCAATTAAACTGTCCTGAAGTTGATTTCCCAAAAACACACCAAAGAAGATGAAGTATCCCAAAAAGAGACACGAAAATTTACAGGAGGTAAACAGTTAAATCAGTTGTTTCAGTCTGAACAATTTTTAGGATAGATGGATTAACCCGACTCGGTGGCGTAGTGGTTAGAACATCCGCTCCTAGTCTGGGAGGTCGAGTCATAGTCCGAGTCCGAGTCATACATACCAAAGACTTTAATAATGGTCCGTGCTGCTTACTTGCTCGACGATCAGCATTTAAACAGGGCAGAGCATGAACAACCATAGGTTGGCAACGATTGTGCAGGCTGATGGACGGGCCTAATGGCCTCCTCATGCGTTGAAGCTTCTTAGAAGGGGAACTCTATTTATTTATTTTTTAAAACTCAAACAGACATGACTTTCTCATTGCACTTTCTTCGCTATTACATCTCATTTTTATGAAACAAACAACCACACAGCTTACTTGTTCTCACTGTTGAGGCTGTCTCCCTGCTGATACTGCCCATTCATCCTGCTCTCTTTACTGCAGGCAAGAGAAGGGAGGTACATTTGCATGTGATAGTTCAAAGCGACATTGATTAACCAAACAGTTCAAAAACTACGACTGACGTTCCCCATTAACATTAAACTTTTACTTGTAAGAAGGGAGCAGGAGGAAAAACAAAATATTAATTCCGGTCAATTATCAAGTAAAGCGTTTGAAATTCTCACATTTCTCACACATATATCGCTGGAAAGCTGCCATCATCAGGAATCTCAAAAAGGTATCGTAGTATGATGAAAATTCATCCGTCACTAACACAAAAGCAGTGTGGGAGTAGTGTAAAACAAATGGCCTTTGTCGCATGGGATTATGTTTGAATAACGACTCTGATTCCCCATCAGTGGTCATGTGGTGTAGAGCATCACCGCACCATCTATTTTATCAGTGCTACCGGGGCCGCCTGGTGCCTGGTGTTGGCTTAGTGGTTAGGGTGACGGCTTGGGATCCTAGGATCCTGGGTTCGAATCCCGGTCGATCGCTGAATTAACGCCAGGGGGGTTGCCTCAGCCTATCATCCTTCCGAGGTCGGCTAATTGAGTACCAGCTTGCTGGGATGAATGATCACGGTGTGTACCCCGGTTTAGAATAGGTACACCGTATCCCTGTGCATCGTAAAAGGCGACCAAGGGTTGGCGTCAGGAAGGGCATCCGGCCATAAAGACACTGCCTCAAACAGGGAACCATGATTGTCATGGGGCCCGCAAGGCTAACCCCCGCTCTCGGGGGGAAAATGGCCTTAAAACGATCATGCATTCATTCATTACCGGGGCGAGGGTTCGTTACTGGATTTTTCCTCATCGATAACCTAGCAAATCTTCCCTGACATGGCTGTGTTAGTGGACTTCAGGAAGCACTGGCAATAAGGGCAACTTCTGCAATGGCCGATGACCGCACACAGACTTTGAATGAGGTCAGAGGTTGAAACCTATAATTCAGTTCCATGGAGGAGGAATGACATGGATTGATCACCAATTACTTTGTCAACCCCTCATCGTCTGACAGTGAAAGTGGTCGTAATAGGAATGACATTGAAGAAACGCCTCATCTCCCTTGTGTTGATGATATAAATGCTGATTATTTTTTTTCGTTTTTCTTTTTGTATACTGAATCGAGGCTCGTGAAAGAGCTAACATTTATTTCACAAACAAATCAACCAGACAAACAAAATATACAAAAAGAGGGAGCGGAAGACAAGATGGGGAGAGAAGGGGAAGCACACAACCACAACATTTGAGAGCAGGGAGAAGTGTGGGAGGGAGAGGGCTTGGGGGGAGGAGGCATGGGAAGGGGGGGGGGCAGGGGGGGGAGAGGTATAAAACACAAGGGGACCGAAAATAGCGGGGGTAGAAAAGATCAAGGTTTTGGATGGGGGAGGATAAGAGATGGTGGTGAACAGCTGTTTTAAAGACCTGGAGGGTGGAGTGGGATTGAAGAGAGTGAGGGAGTTTGTTCCAGAGGCGGGAGAAAAGAGGAATGAAGGAGTGAAGGTGAGCAGAAAGTCTTGATTTTGGCAGTTTAACCATAAGAGGGTTGCAGGCAGATCTTGCGCGACCTGTAGGAATATTTGGGGGACAGAGCCCAAAGACAGCTGGGGGGGGGGGGGGGGGCAAGGCCAGAGAGGAGTCGGTAGAAGACGGAAAGACCACCAACCTGCCTGCGGTGAGTGAGTGAAAGGCCCTTGGAGTTAGCTTCATCGAGGGAGATTCCAATGATTCTGAACGCTTTGGTTTCAACAGCGTGAAGACGAGCTAGGTGTGAGGCAGGAGCACCAGACCAGAGGGGAGAGCAGTATTCCATAGAGCTGCGGATGAAAGCCTTGTATGTGGTGAGGAGCTCAGGTGTGCCAAGGAAGGACTTCGCACGACGGAGGATGCCCAGTCGGCGACTGGCTTTGGAGGCCAGATTTAAAATGTGGTTTTCCCAGGAAAGATCATGGCAAATAGTGAGACCCAAAAGCTTGAGTGACAACTTCTTGGAGAGGATTATTCAGAAAGTGGATGGGAGGGTTGTCCAGTCGGTCTTTTCGGAGAGACATCGAAAGAGTGTGAGATTTATCAGGATTGAAAGACATGTTCCATTTGTTTGCCCAGTCTGTGATTCTGTCCAGGTCTGCAGAGAGTGAGGAGGCTGCAGACTGCCGATCTGAGGGATGAGGAATGGAGCGACAGAGAGTAGAGTCGTCAGCAAAGAGATAGAGAGAATTTTCAAGAGAGTCAGAGAGATCATTGATGAAGACCAGAAAAAGCACAGGGCCCAGAACACTACCTTGGGGAACTCCAGCCTGAACATGAAGAGGAGATGAGAGAAAACCATTCAGGGCCACACGTTGACTACGACCAGAGAGGAAGTCCGCCAGCCATGCGTGGATATTTCCATGGATACCAAAGGAGGAGAGTTTGGTGAGCAGAGCAGGGTGCCAGACCGTATCGAAGGCACGTGAAATGTCAAGGGAGACAGCTCTAATTTCCTGTTTGGCGTTGAGGACCTCCATCCATTGTTGAGAAAGCAGAAGCAGCATGTCCAGAGTAGAGTGACCAGGTCTGAAACCAAATTGATGATCAGAGATCAAGCCATTGGAGAAGAGGAAAGATTTCATATCTGAAGCAATGATGGATTCCATGACTTTGCTGATAATTGGGAGAAGGCTGATTGGTCTGTAGTTGCTAGGATCTGTTTTTGCACCTTTTTTGTGCAAAGCGGTGATGTTGGCTGATTTCCAAGCAGATGGCAGATGACCTTGAGCAAAAGAGAGGGTGAAGAGAACAGAAAGAGGGAGTGAAAGAGCGGAAGAACATGATTTTAGGACCCGTGGGCTGATGCCGTCAGGACCAGTTGCAGAATCAGAGTCGAGGGTTGACAGAAACTTTTCCACCTTGTCAGGAGGAAAGGACACAGAGTCCAGGAGCAGCTGGGTACGACTGGGTACGGTGGGTACAGAGAGGGATGGGTTTGGGACACAAGATTTAGAGGCAAACACAGAGTTGAGGCATTCAGCTTTTTCACGTGCGGAGTCAGCCGTTAAGCCGTTTGAGGTGAGGGAGGGGATGGAGGGGGAACAAACACCAGAAACAGATTTGACCAGACGCCACCAGGATTTGGAAGAGGGAGACAGATAAGAGAGTTCGGTCTTGAGAACGGTGAGATATTGTTTCCTGGCTCTCCTGAGGGTGGACACACAATGGTTTCGGGCTTTGTGAAAGGAAATGAGATTTCCTTCCATTGGATTTGCTTTCCAGGAGACGAAAGCAAGTTGTTTCAGGGCAACAGCCTCACCACAAGATTCCGTGTACCATGGACGGGAGGAAGGGTATGACAACTGAAGACGAGATGGGATAAATCTGTGCATGAGAGAGAGCAATTTACTTTGAAAGAATTCCCAGGATGAGTTGATGTCAGAGGCGGTAGAGATGGGAGACCAGTCCAGATGATTGATGGCTGCTTGAAGACCGTGCCAGTTGGCCTGAGTGAAATGCCAGACTCGTCACCGCTGAGGAGGCTCTCTGAGAATGGTCAGAGAGATGTCCACTTTGACAAGCACATGATCAGATGAGCCGATTGGAGCAGAAGAAGAGCACCAGACATTTTCAGGGAAGTTAGTCATAACCAAGTCCAGAAGAGAAGATGCTCCGTTGACTGAGATCCGGGTCGGGAAATTGACAGATTGTGTCAGTCCCAGTGAGTCGCAGAAGTCCTTTGCTGAAGAGCCATGGCTGGTGAGAGAGGTACCCACACCCAGCCAACTGGCATGGTGACAATTGAAATCACCACATACGAGGAAGAGAGAGTTGGGATGGGTAGATAGAAGTTGGTCCATATTATCAGACAGCGAGATGTAGATGGAGTCATCACTGTTTGGTGGACGGTGCAACACACATATGAACAAAAGGTGGGAGGGAAGGGGAAGCCGTAGCGCTAATGTCAATGTAACCGGGCCTGCCAAGGCAGCAAGCATAGCAGCGATAACTGCATATCATCAAGCGATAACTTGATGATAAGGTAACGATGGAGCTTTTTGCGGCATGTTGTCTTTGATGTGAATTTAGAGATCAACATAATATACATAATTTGAGAAGGTTGCAGTTGTGCATGCGTTTCATTTCTATGCACTCCTGAACCGCTGGACGGAATGAGTTGAAACTGGTGGTTATACTCGAGGTCTGCCCGCGAAGGTTTCAGGAGGTCGAAAGAAAATTACAAGCCCTAAGGGTTCAGGTTGGTCGGAGGACCCCAATTCTGTCCAAGTGAATGTGTGCCTTGTAGCACCGCCTGGTGTGAGAAGGGGAGGTGAGCATGAAAACTTGGACTTCGGACATGGCATAGGCCGACGTTGGTATCCCCAAGCGGCCTGACCGAACCTGTCTGGTTTGTACATAATTCCAGAAAATCTCGGAGCGCTCACTCGCAGGATCCCCAAGGCCTATATAACTACACTTACATATTACCATCTACAAATTGCGTATGCATCTACATAATGCACATCCATCGCAAGTATCCACTCGTTCATGGGAGCCCCGACGGCCATATAACTGCACTCATAT
The DNA here is from genome assembly GCF_964187855.1 of Myxine glutinosa. Classification (NCBI taxonomy): domain Eukaryota; kingdom Metazoa; phylum Chordata; class Myxini; order Myxiniformes; family Myxinidae; genus Myxine; species Myxine glutinosa. Next base: position 22,079,794 of record NC_136270.1, on the reverse strand, counting down.
GCGACCATCTACACATTGCGTATGCATCAAAATCATACAAACGGGGAAATTGGCCCATCCATAAACACGGGTTCTTTGCTAGTAAATACAAAACAATAATATTTGACAGGAGGTGAAATGAAATGCAATATCGTTAATGTTAATGCAAGCGTTAAAAGTAAATCGATTATGCCGGTTAGCTAACTGAAACTTATAACAAGTGCCATTAGTATTGAAGCAAAACAGGCAGCTTGAGCAAGAGGAAGCTGCGGCCACATTCGATAAAATGTCTGGGTTCTGGCTGAATGCCCATTGTGTGGTCTGGAAACTGCAAGACTGTGTGTCAACGATTTCCCTACTGATCTCCATTCCTAAGTAATTAAACATTGAAAAATTATTTGGGATCTGGTTTAAACCGGTTTTATTGCTTGACAAAATTTGTGACAGTTTGACAGTCAATATAATTTGCCATTACGAGGGAAGAAGCTGGCAAGGACTCAAATCATTAGTGAGGGCCACAACAACCATTTCTACCAGGTGTAACAGCAATATTGAAACGAGGTAAACGATTTAATAACATGTTAACGCATACAGGATTAGAAACGGTGTTCGTTATTGTGTTTCGTTTCAGATTAGGTTTTAAGGTATGGCGAAGAAACGGATCATTTGGACTGGCAGAGCAACGTCTGCAGCTATCAAGGTGTGCTCGAAACTGGCTCAATTGTTCAAGCTCGAGATCATTCAAACATCAATTCGGTGTGATTGAATCTCCGTCCACGTTTGTCACCGAGACCGAGAAGAGCGGACCTCATAATACATACTGTAGGTTGAGTCAGAAGCACTTGGAGCATATTTGTTGCTTTTGAAAAATAAAAAAAGAAATAAAACACGTACAGTTATTTAGCTTCAAAGTTTGTGCATTACCAATGTACTACTGAGATTCTACAAGCTCAACTGTCATATGTTCAGGTAAAGGGCCGACCACTTTGTTGACGCAAAATGTGATCAAGGTTATGAACTGCAATGGAAAATGTGTAGCTTACCTGGACGCCATGAATGGCGTCATGTCCAGGTCAAGTGGGAAGGAGACGTACGTCGTAATTTTTCGACGCAGTTTTGCTGAATGTTCAAACCTCTGCCAGAAAATAAAATGGTAGATAAATTAACAAGAAGAGGTCATGCGTAGCACGATACTTGCAAAATCCCCCCCCCCCCCAAAGTTTTCCATTGATACAGCAAATTGTCCATTTCATCAAGATTAAAATTGACAATCTTGATCAAAGCTCGGATCAACAGGAAGAAAAGTGACGATTTTTCAGATGAAAAATGATGATTTTGTAAGGTTGACCTCGAGTTGACCTTTGACCTCAAAAATATTTGGTTCCCCTATTTAGTGACTTAATGTGCAAATGCTGTTCAATTTTCAAGTTAATCGGATGAAAATTGAGGATTAAAAAAACTTGGCCTATGTTGACCTTTTGGCCTATGTTGACCTCAAAAATAGTTGGTGGTTGAATTCAATGACCATATATATAAATCCTCTTAGAATTTCAAGTCAATCAAATGAAAATTGGTGATTTTAGAAATTCGGCCTATGTTGACCTTTTGGCCTATGTTCACCCAAAATATAATTTGTGGTTGAATTCAGTGACCAGATATGCAAGTCATCTTCAAATTTCAAGTCAATCGGATGAAAATTGAGGATTTTAGAAATTTGGCCGATGTTGACCTTTTGGCCTATGTTGACCTTTTTGCCTATGTTGACCTTTTGGCCTATGTTGACCTCAAATATACTTGATTGTTGAATTCAGTGTCCAGATATGCAAGAACTCTTCAAATTTCAAGTCAATCAGCTGAAAATTGAGGATTTTAGAAATTTGGCCTATGTTGACCTTTTGGCCTATGTTGACCTTTTGGCCTATGTTGACCTCAAATATACTTGGTGGTTGAATTCAGTGACCAGATATGCAAGTCCTCTTCAAATTTCAAGTCAATCGGATGAAAGTTGAGGATTTTATAAATTTGGCAAAGTTGGTGACCTTTGGCCTATGTTGACCTTTTGAACCCAAAAACAATAGGCTTCTCAATTGGGACGACCTATACAACTTGGTGAAGTTTCATGACGATCGGTTTCGAATTGTGACCTGTAGGCCGGTGACAAACAAACAGACAAACATGAAGACGTCATGCAGAGCATGATACTTGCAAAATCCACCCCCCCCCCCCCTCCCAAAGAATTTTTTTTTACATTGATACAGCAAATTGTCCATTTCATGAAGATTAAAATTGACAATCTTGATCAAAGCTCGGGTCAATAGGAAGAAAAGTGACGATTTTTTTAGATGAAAAATGATTTTGGAAGGTTGACCTTGAGTTGACCTTTGACCTCAAAAATAGTTGGTTTTCCTATTGAGTGACTCAATATGCAAATGCTGTTCAATTTCCAAGTCAATCGGATGAAAATTTATTATTTTTCAGATGAAAATTTATTTTCGAAATTTGACCTCGAGTTGACCTTTGACCTTTTGACCTCAAAAATAGTTGGTTTTCTTATTTAGTGACTCAATGTGCAAATGCTGTTCAATTTCCAAGCCAATGTGATGAAAATTGACAGTTTTTCAGATGAAAATTGTTTTTCAAAGTTTGACCTTGAGTTGACCTTTTGACCTAAATAGTATGTTTCCCAATTCAATGAGGCAATATGCAAATGCTGTTATATTTTCAAGTCAATCGGCTGAAAATTTACGATTAGTCAGATGAAAATTTACGATTTTGGAAGTTTGACCTTGAATTGACCTTTGACCTCAGAAATAGTTGGTTTTCCAATTTAGTGACTCAACATGCAAATGCTGTTCAATTTTCAAGTCAATCGGATTAAAAATGGCCATCTTAGAAATTTGACCTCCAGATGACGTTTGACCTTTGACCTCAAAATCAACAGCCATCTCAATTGTGACGACCTCTTACTCTACAACTTGGTGAAGTTTCGTGACGATCGGTTTAGAATTGTGACCTGTAGGCCGGTGACAAAGAAACAGACAAACAGACAGAATAACAAACGCACACGACCAATAAAATCTTCGATTTTGCAAGTAATAAAGACGCCATTTCCGACGGAACCAAATAAGCAAAAATATAATTGGGTGACATGATCTTTAAGATTTCAGACCATGAGCAAAAGGGCGTAAAAAAAAAACATTTGGCACGAAAAGCACAACGATCCTCGAGTTTGCATTAGTTGAAAGCTCGTTTCCAACGCATCTAATAAGTGCACTTCTTCTTCTTCTTCTTCTTCTTCGTTATGGACCACAATTATTCCCACGTTCTTGTGGGATTGGCCGAGAGGATGGGACTTGGTCCAAGTCTTTCACGAACTGGATGCCCAAGCCTGACGTTCCACTAAAGCAAGCGAAGGAATTTGTAATTTGTTCACGGTGCGGGTGATAGCTCCCTTATTCTTAGCGAAGGGCACCATCGGATCTATAACGTCCACTAACGAATCACGGCAGACGGGTCGCCCAGTTTAACGTCCATCCGAGAGAGATCACACACAGTGATGAATCACCTGCCTGTGAAACACCGGGATGACAATTTATGGCTGGGTAGTGGTTCTAACCCAGGCTCGACACCTTAGAGGCAAGCGTGCATATACCTCCAGGCCATCTTGCCAGGCCTAATAGACAAGTACATACACTAAATATATAAATAGTAGTTTGGTGTTATTGCTCATGAGAAACAATTCCACTTTGCAAAATTTGTTTGATTGTACTCGTGCACTACATTCTGACTTCAAGTTAAACTCGCCTGAAAAATCATGCCACCAAAGGCATTGCACGTAGCCAAGGTGCAGGTTTCTAAAGGCTCAAATGGAATCCTGGATTTAAAAGCAAAGCCAAAGAGCCAATCAATCGACATTCTGTTTTAAGAGGCAGAGATGAAAGGGAAGGCATGCATATTGCAGTTATCAAATCCTCACGACTTCCTTTTTAAATCCCAGTATTATCAATGCTTTAACTTTTCTACAAAGTGCCTTGTGCCAAACTAAAAATTCACAAACCATCAAAATTCTTACTAGAATTATCTTTCATAGTTTCGGAAGAAGGAATTTGATGAATATAATAGTTTTAGGAGAAGAAGAACTAGTTTTGCTTGTGAAGCTAACCACCCTGGGAAGCAAGGACAAGCGAATCGCCCTGGGAAGCAAGGACAAGCTAACCGCCCTGGGAAGCAAGGAAAAGCTAACCGCCCTGGGAAGCAAGGACAAGCTAACCGCCCTGGGAAGCAAGGACAAGCTAACCGCCCTGGGAAGCAAGGAAAAGCTAACCGCCCTGGGAAGCAAGGACAAGCTAACGTTTGGCCATTAACTCTTCATCGAAGAGCTCTTTTGCTCTAATGAAGGGGGTTCATGCCCGATACATCAGCTTCTCCTTACTTCCCACCGTGCCTAGCGTATTCCAATTAACGGTGTCTTGATTCCATCCATTAACCTGAGCAAGAGCGCCAAACGTAACTGGACATCAATTTTGAATGTTTAGCATAATTAACCCATGCACGCGAACTGAAAAGCGGGTTAAGCAATTGGTCCACGTCCTTCCGTCCTACAAACGTCAGTTTATGATCGAGGAACAAGTTGTTTCAATTGAATTTGATCTTTTGAACACAAAAACGGAATATGAATAGGGAGACAAGTCTTACGTTTTACCAAACTTTGTCTCTAAACACGACCTGATCGCACATGTGCAGAGAGCTGTGAGATAAATGTTTTACTCCGTCCGGCAGTCAAACAAAATTAAAAATAGGGGCAATACCCCTGAGCGCTCACCTGGTAGAATAAAGCAGTGTACCACACTGACTAAAAGTATTTTAAAAAGTATCACGGTATTTTTAACCAATTTCAATGGTTGCTAGAAGACAGGGGCGCATGTACAATCACACTATCATAATCACAAGACTTTTAGCAAACAAACAAAAAAGTAACCACCTCAGACCTTTTACCTCCTCATACCTCGTAGTTCATACCTCCTCAGACCCCAATTTTTCGAATGCCTTGAACAAAAATTGGTACATCGCGGGTGATGAAGGTTGTGGTGAGGTTTCATTGAAACCGTGCGTGTAGTTTCAGAGAATAGAGCAAATACCTACTTTGGGGGGCAACCCCCCCCCCCCCCACCAAACACTCCCTTAGGGCCCAGTTTTCTAATGCTGTAAAGAAACTATGGTACATCATGGGTGTTGAAGGTTGTGGTCAGGTTTCATCAAAATTGCGTGTAGTTTCTAAGAAAAAAGCAAATGCCTATTTTGGGGGACAACGACCCCCCCACACGCCGTAGATCCCCTCAGGGCCAGAATTTTTTTTAAATGTCGTGAACAAACTTTGGTACACCGTGGGTGGTGAAGGTTGTGGTCAAGTTTCATCGAAATCGTGTGTGTAGTTTCAGAGGAAAAAGCAAATTCCTATTTTGGGGGGTCAAACCTAGATGCACTTTGACCCCCACTAGACCCCATTAGACCCCGATGTTTTTTTTAATGCCGTGAACAAACTTTAGTCACAACATAACAAGCATCATTTGTGCCAAATTTGGTCACAATCCCTTCAACGGCTTCGGAGAAGAAGTTGCAAGTGTTGACGGACGGACGGACGACACGCCATCGCATAAGCTCCACAGAACTACGTTCCAGGTGAGCTAGAAATCATTCCAAACAGAAAACTTCCAATTTTTAAGGACGTCATAACAGACACAAACAACAGGCATGAAGAACTAATCTAACGTGTTAGATAGGGTGGTGTAACAGACAATGGGTTAAAAAGGCGGTAAAATCATATAATTTTATTTAAATTGAGGGCTGAGGCACCTACTTGAACATTGCACAAGTTAACATGTTCTATGAACTCTCTAGGTAAATATTGTTTCAGCTTCAAGTCTGTGAATACCGGTATCTTAAAATATTTCAACGTCAAAGTGCAAAATGTGAATGTCTTAAAATTGTCTTCGTTGAAAAGACCATCAAAGTGCTAATTCTGAAATTAACTGACATTGAACAGGTGATGTTACACCTTGATTTGATTTTTAATGGCAATGTGTGCATTTGGTGTGGTTCTCACCTTGAGATGAAAACATGCAACAATGGGCAGTTTTTTCATAGTAAGCTGCTTAGTGGACTCTTGGTAACTATGGCAACCACTGCATTTGATTTTGGCACTGCTCCCCAGGTGTTCAGGCCTGGTGAACCTGCAGACATACATTAAAGCGTTCAGAGTAATGTCGGGAAAAGGATCCAACAGAAAACCTCTAGGTGTTACATGGCACACACTGCGACGGATGTGCTTAATACCCTGTTGCTTGGCCACCTTTCGTCCCTGGAAAAATGACCAGACAATATCTACGCAATGGCATGTGAACAGTAACGAGGCACCTGTGATTTTCATAAGTTACTGGTGACTTCAGTACTTCAGCGATGAGATCATCGACAGAAAGCTGACACACACCAATTAGTTTCTCAACTTCTCAAAACAGAAATCAGAACTTCTTGTCCACACAAACAGAAATGGTTCAAGAGATAGCCTACCAAAGGAGAGTACTGATAGCAAATAGATACCTCTCAGCTTTGCACCGAAGCTAAAGGTATCTGTCAACCACATTTCTCCCAAGCCCACACACCCCTCCACCTTCTTTCCCTGGTTCCTTTGAACAACCAGTATTGTAAACCGAGTCTAACGGGATCTAGTCTAGTCTGGGTTAGATTGACAACCTGGCTATAAACCGTCAGATTGGTGCGTCGCAAGCTGGACGATGCATCGCAAAGTGTTGTCCCATGGATGGACGCTAAGCTGGGTGTCCCATCTGTGGACGATAAAGATACCACAGCGTTTTCGTGAAGAGTAGGCGAGTTATCAGGAGCGGCATGAACAAATTCCAAATTCCTGTGCTAAAATGCAGGTGAGTTGCCTGGTCTTGTCGGATATACCTAGACACCAGTTTATATGACTACCTATCTCAAAGAGTGGCATCTGTGAAGTCTATAGCTCCCAAAGTCCCAAAATGTAAAAATAAATATTAAAAGCACAGCCAGAAATAATCATTACAGCCACTCCCAATAAACGGTGGTAGGGCAGCGGGAAGCACCTCCGTAAGCAGTCGGTCAGTGAAGTAGGACTCGTGAGTGGCACAGTGCCAGTGGGAGCGTGCTTCTCGCCATTTGTTATCCCACCACCCTCCGAGTTGGGACTCAATGGCCAGAAGGAAGAAGAAGAACCAGGGAGATCAAGGCTGATGTCCCAAAATGGATCTATTGTTGTGGATACGCCACTAGAACAGATACAAGAAATGATGGATCAAGTAATGAGGTCCACATGGAGGGACGACGCGACTCGCCCTCGCCATGATGGAAATGTCATTAACTTTGCAAACTTTGACAAGCAAGAAGAGAAACCTCACTGGGAACCTTCAACATCTGCTTTTAGAGGCAGGTCTAGCCAAACATGCAAGGATACTTGATGTGAACAAGTCCAGTGTTTTGAGCAATTAGAGTAATTACTTTTCCGTTTAATTTGGCTCGTTCCTTAGCGTGCTTACTTGCAAACTTGGCAGGTCACATCTGACTGCAGGCCTCCAGTGAAGATCTGATCAATGATGCAGTTGCAATGGTTTGGATGTGTTCCCTTCTTGCCATTATCATCTCCTACTGACATCAATGACAGGGCAGGTGAAAACATAGGTGGTGTGAGGGCAGGTGAAAACATAGGTGGTGTGAGGGCAGGTGAAAACATAGGTGGTGTGAGGGCAGGTGAAAACATAGGTGGTGTGAGGGCAGGTGAAAACATAGGTGGTGTGAGGGCAGACAGCCCGTAAGGTATAAGGTGTATGTAAGGAGGGTAGGAATAGAAGGTCTCATAAGACGGCAAAGTGAGTGACCTAAAAAGGTGACCTGAGGCAGTGACCTAAAAAAAGGTTGTTTGGGGGCACAAGCACGAGTGAGTAGGACGAAGAGTGGAGGGTGGGGAAGGGGCGAGGAGGGGAGGTGGAAGACGGAAGGCCTATACTAAAGTTCGACGAATTCGGTATGAGTGAAATCCATCATGATTGGAGGATGCATGATCACATGGCCTCAAGGCGCCATCTTGTTATCCACCTTCGCCGAGCGAAGCGCTAAATTGTGTGCATCTACATTATGTGGTCTCTGTCATATTTACATTACACCATCATTATAATTTTTCATTTTTTAGTCGGTTTTGGGTGGAAAGATGCTGTGCTGTTCATCATGGGGCAGTTACAATCGATCAGACAGAATAAGGAAGATCCGTCTTTATCCTCGTGATCAAGAAAGGAGGAAAATATGGTAAAGTAAAAGTTCGTCGTGTGGAATGGAGAGTCAACAAAGACTCGTTTCTGTGTGTGGTATTGAGAATAATTCTGTTGCTGTTAAAACGAGATAAGTAGAATTATTTTCTTTCCTTTTTTAAGGCCATTTTCCCTGCTAGAGCAGGGGTTAGCCTTGCGGGCCCCATGACAATCATCATGGTTTCCTTTTTGAGGCAATGTTTTTATGGCCGGATGCCCTTCCTGACGCCAACCCTTCAGTCGCCTCTTACGACACGCATACGACACGGATACGGTGTACCTATTCTAAACCGGGGCACACACCGGCAAAAACGAGATAAGTAGAATCAGGACAAATAAAGAAATAAACTTAAATGGTAATTGATCCACCATAAGAGAAAGGGATTCCCTTTTACAGATTCCATTTCTCTCATGGCGGATCAATTACCATTTAAAGTATTTACTTCGTACTTGTTTTGACATCTCTTTCCACCCAAGGAGTTCGCTAATTTTGTGCTGGAATGATCGATTACACGCCAAGTTGAATCAGGAATTGTACCATGTGACATCCAATGTCATGTTAATATGATCTTATAATGGACAATCTCTTCTGTTATGAATGCGATAAAAGTTTTGGTCCAAATAATAAAATAATCAGTACGTGCCGACATGCATACAGTCATGTGAAAAAGTACGTACACCCCATGTAAAGTTTTGACTTTTTCAACATATTTCAACATACAGCTATTTGATCTTCATTTCAACAATATTGAGAGATAAAGATGATATAATATAACAAACATCATGAAACATTTACATTTTGTAGTCCATTGTATAATTTATATAAACATATATGCAAATTTCGCATGTGGAAAAAGTAAGTACACCCTTGGCTCTAATAGGTGGTATTGCCCCCTTTGGCAGAAACAAGCTCAAGTAGGCGTTTCTTATAACTGTCTACCAGTCTCTGACATCGACTGGGATAAATTTTTCCCACTCCTCCATGCAGAATTCTTTCAGCTGTGTGATGTTTGAGGGGTTTCTTGCATGCACAGCTAGTTTCAAATCCCCCCACAACATCTCGATGGGATTTAGATCCAGGCTTTGACTTGGCCATTCCAGAACCCTCCATTTATTTCTTTTCAGCCATTCCTTGGTGGATTTACTGGTATGTTTAGGGTCATTGTCATGTTGCAAGGTCCACTTTCGGTTGAGCTTCAACTTTCCAACAGATGGCCTCACATTATCCTCAAGCACCCTCTGGGACAATGAAGAATTCATAGTTGATTCTATGATAGTGAGCTGCCCAGGCCCTATTGCAGCAAAGCTGGCCCAAACCATAATATTTCCACCACCATGCTTTACAGTTGGTATCAGGTTCTTGTGGTCAAATGCTGTCTTTGGTTTTCACCAAACATGTCTTCTGGTACTATGGCCAAATAGCTCTACCTTTGACTCATCTGTCCAGAGCACATTGTTCCAGAAGTGCTGGTCTTTGCCTAGGTGTTCATTGGCAAACTTTAGTCTTGCCCTGATGTTCTTTCTGGACAGCAAAGGCTTCCTCCTGGCACACCTCCCATGCACATCAAATTTGTGCAGCCTCTTTCATTAGAAAGTTTGGTAGCCATTAGTCCGGGTAGACTCATGCACTTTGACATCAACAGTGGCAAGAGCTACCTGTTGGTCCCGTGATGACATTTTGGGGTTCTTGGAGACTTCTTTCAGCATCTTGCGGTCTGCTCTCGGGCTGAACTTGCTGGGGCAGCCTGGCCTGAATAAGTTGGTAGTTGTTTGGAATCTTCTCCACTTGTAGATGATCTTCCGGACAGTCGAATGATTGATTTCAAATTGTTTGGAGATCTTTTTAAATCCCTTCCCAGACTCGTAGGCATCTATAACCTTCTTTCTGAAGGCCTCAGAGAGCTCTTTTGATCTAGGCATGGTGACGCCGCACACTTCAACAACAAAGAGTAAACCAAATTAAAGGTCTCAGGTTTAAATAAGACAGGTTCCTCCAAGATCCTCTCGAATGATGTTCTAATCATTTGCACCTGAGCTGGTGCATCTTATTCTCATTTTAGGTATTTGAAGTAGTGATAAATGTAGGGGTGTACTTACTTTTTCCACATGCAAAATTTGCATTTATGTTTATTTAAATTATACAATGGACTACAAAATGTAAATGTTTCATGATATTTGTTATATTATATCACCTTTATCTCTCAATATTGTTGAAATGAAGATCAAATAGCTGTATGTTGAAATATGTTGAAAAAGTCAAAAGTTTACATGGGGTGTGCTTACTTTTTCATGTGACTGTATGTCATGTCATGTCATATCACAGATTATTACATAAATGGGACCACACAGAATCATGAGTGATTCATACGTTACATGCATGAGAGTAATATTACTACTGTAGAAACCATGAAACGTCACCGAATGTGACGTGTTATCTCAGTAACGGGAAGCCGAGGTATAAGAAGCCTTGTCTGTGACTTGGCATTCATGGTGCATTCAAAGAGTTCATCCAAAGTTATTAAAAAGCTAGGTTCATGGCATAGGGTATTGAGGGTCTAATGGGGTCTGGAGGGTCTAATGGGGTATGGAGGGTCTAATGGGGTATGGAGGGTCTAATGGGGTCTAATGGTGTCTTGAGAGTCTAATGGGGGCTTGAGGGTCTAAGACTCCAAGGTGTCTTAAGGGTCTTAAGAGGTAAAAGTGTCTCAAGTATATTGAGGGTCTTCAGGGGTTAAAGAGTTTAAAGGGTCTAAAGTAAAAGGCCTGTAAAGGTCTAAAGGTCTCAAAAGTACGTTTCAATAGTATGTAATTAATACTACATGCATGACAGATGGGTTTGCCCCTGTTTGGAGAACACCCAGCGAGGCCTTCATCGGGGCCAAGCGAGCAAGGGCGTGTCAGGACCTGGTTCGCGCCATTGACCGAGTGGTTCGCACCAACCGGAGCTGTTTTCGGATGACTACTGTGACTGGCACTGGACATGCTGATGTCCTTGGACTTCGCGCCAGGCTCTGGGCCGACCGGACCGACGTGGTGTGGTGCTGACCGGGCAAACGTGGTGTGGTGTGGTGCTGACCGGGCCGCCGTGGTGTGGTGCTGACCGGGCCGACGTGGTGTGGTGCTGACCGGGCCGACGTGGTGTGGTGCTGACCGGGCCGACGTGGTGTGGTGCTGACCGGGCCGACGTGGTGTGGTGCTGACCGGGCCGACGTGGTGTGGTGCTGACCGGCCCGCCGTGGTGTGGTGCTGACCGGGCCGCCGTGGTGTGGTGCTGACCGGGCCGCCGTGGTGTGGTGCTGACCGGGCCGCCGTGGTGTGGTGCTGACCGGGCCGCCGTGGTGTGGTGCTGACCGGGCCGCCGTGGTGTGGTGCTGACCGGGCCGCCGTGGTGTGGTGCTGACCGGGCCGCCGTGGTGTGGTGCTGACCTGGCCGACGTGGTGTGGTGCTGACCTGGCCGACGTGGTGTGGTGCTGACCGGGCCGATGTGGTGTGGTGCTGACCGGGCCGACGTGGTGTGGTGCTGACCGGGCCGACGTGGTGAGGTGCTGACCGGGCCGACGTGGTGTGGTGCTGACCGGGCCGACGTGGTGTGGTGCTGACCGGGCCGACGTGGTGTGGTGCTGACCGGGCCGACGTGGTGTGGTGCTGACCGGGTCGACGTGGTGTGGTGCTGACCGGGCCGACGTGGTGTGGTGCTGACCGGGCCGACGTGGTGTGGTGCTGACCGGGCCGTCGTGGCGTGGTGCTGACCGGGCCGACGTGGCGTGGTGCTGACCGGGCCGTCGTGGCGTGGTGCTGACGGGGACCCCACAGCCATGATGCCCCATCCCCAACCCCCCCCCCCCCCCCCCTCCATGTTTTCAACATTTCCCAGTGTGTACTCTGGATTCGAATAGGTACACCGTATCCCTGCGTGTCGTAAGAGACGACTAAGAGGGTTGGCGTCAGGAAGGGCATCCGGCCATAAAAACATTGCCTCAAAAAGAGAACCATGACAATTACAACTACATATGGGCAGGGTACAGCCTGAAGTGGAGATCGGTTTCTGAGGTTTTGGACATGGAATGTAGGGACAATGACAGGGAGATCAGGAGAAGTGGTGGAAGTATTGGTCAGAAGAAGAGTGGACATATGTTGTGTGCAAGAGACGAGATGGAAGGGAAGTGGTGTGAGAATGGTGAAGGGTAGGCAGGGACAGAAATACAAGTTTGCATGGCAAGGGTGCCTGGAGGGCGTGAATGGTGTTGGTGTCCTGTTTTCTGAGGAGTTTGTAGACAGTGTGGTGAGTGTGACTAGAGTGAGTGATAGGTTGATGATGGTGAAAATGATGATTGGAAAGCTCTTGGTGAACGTCATTTCGGGATATGCTCCGCAGGTTGGTCGGAGCGATGAAGAGAAGGACAAGTTCTGGTGTACGATAGAGAAGCTGATGGAAAATGTGAAAGATGAGGAAGTTGTTGTGGTAGGAGGAGACCTAAATGGACATGTGGGAAGGAGTATGGATGGTTTTGAGGGAGTTCATGGGGGTTACGGATGTGGTTTGAGAAATGGAGAAGGTGAAAGGATTTTGGAGTTTGCTGATGGAGCTGATTTGTTGATTTGTAATACTCAGTTCCAGAAAGAGGATAATAAGCTTGTGACATACACGTCAGGTGGGTCGACGACAACCGTTGACTACCTGATGGTGCATAGGCGAGATAGGGGGCACCTCCGGGACACAAAGGTGACCCCGGGGGAGGAGGCTGTTTCACAGCACCACTTGGTTGTCTGCGACATAAGGGTGAAAGGTGCGAGGAGAGCTCGGCGGGTGAAGTACCAACCGAGAATGAAGGTGTGGAGGTTGAAAGAGGTGACAGTAAGGGAGGCATTAAAAGAGAGACTGAGTAGGGTAGAGGATGATGTGGTTGAGCTGAAAGTGGTTGGATGTCAATGAAAGCTAGTCTGGTGGGAGCCGTTGGTGAGGTACGTGGATGGACAAAAGGACCACCGAGGCACTCAGAAACATGGTGATGGGATGATGGAGTTGGAAAGAGGATTGACGAGAAGAGGAAGAAGTTCAAGGAGTGGCAGAAGGCGAAGGGTATGGGAGCTGAAACAGCAGAGCATGAAAGTTATAAGGCAGCCAAGAAGGCTGCAAAGAAAGAGGTAGCAAAGGCGCAGGAGGCATGAAGGAAGATGTTTGGAGAACGCTTGGATTCGGTAGAGGATCAGAGAGCAGTATTCAGAATTGCAAAGCAGATAGCGAAAGAGAGGTGTGATGTGATGGGGGTGAGTTGCTTGAAGGATGAAGTGGGACAAATCGTTGTGGACCCAGATGGAATTAAAGGAAGATGGAAAAGATATATGGAAATGCTGTTGAATACAGAGAAGGAATGGGATGGCAACATAGAGAGTAACCCAGTTTTAGGACCGGCAGAGAAGATAACTGAGAAGGAAGTCTGTAATCTGGTGGTGAAAGAAGGCCGCATTCCAGTGGATTGGGAACTGAGTACCCTCGTCCCTCTATACAAGGGGAAAGGTGATCCTCTGGAGTGTGGCTCGTACCGAGCGATAAAGTTATTGGAGCATGGAATGAATGTATTGGAAAGGGTGTTGGAGAGGAGGATAAGGAAGAAAGTGAAGATCGACGAAATGCAGTTTGGAGTTATGCCAGGAAGAGGAACGACAGACATGCTTTTTATTGTGAGGCAGTTGCAGGAGAAGTACATGGAGAAGAGGAAGAAGTTGTTTCTTGGGTTTGTTGATCTGGAGAAAGCATTCGATAGGGTTCCACGCAAAGTATTGACATGGGCATTGAGGAAGTTAGGAGTGGAGGAATGGTTGATCAGAGTAGTGATGGCAATGTACAAAAGAGCGCGCACAGCTGGAAGGATGAAGGACGGGAACAGTGGTGAGTTTGAGGTGAAGGTGGGAGTGTATCAGGGGTCGGTACTAAGGCTGGCTTCAGGCTTCAGGCTGGATTCAGGCTGGAGTTCCCCAAGGCAGTGTTCTGGGCCCTGTGCTTTTTCTGGTCTTCATCAATGATCTCTCTGACTCTCTTGAAAATCCTCTCTATCTCTTTGCTGATGACTCTACTCTCTGTCGCTCCATTCTTCATCCCTCAGATCGGCAGTCTGCAGCCTCCTCACTCTCTGCAGACCTGGACAAAATCACAGACTGGGCAAACAAGTGGAACATGTCTTTCAATCCTGACAAATCTCACACTCTTACGATGTCTCTCCGAAAAGACCTACTGGACAACCCTCCCATCCACTTTCTGAATAATCCTCTCCAAGAAGTTCTGTCACTCAAGCTTTTGGGTCTCACTATCTGCCATGATCTTTCCTGGGAAAACCACATTTCAAATCTGGCCTCCAAAGCCAGTCGCCGACTGGGCATCCTCCGTCGTGCGAAGTCCTTCCTTGGCACACCTGAGCTCCTCACCACATACAAGGCTTTCATCCGCAGCTCAATGGAATACTGCTCTCCCCTCTGGGCTGGTGCTCCTGCCTCACACCTAGCTCTTCTTAACGCTGTTGAAACCAAGGCATTCAGAATCATTGGAATCTCCCGCGATGAAGCTAACTCCAAGGGCCTCTCACTCACTCACCGCAGGCAGGTTGGTGGTCTTTCCGTCTTCTACCGACTCCTCTCTGGCCTTGCCCCCCCAGCTCTCTCTGGGCTCTGCCCCGCAAATATTCCTACAGGTCGCACAAGATCTGCCTGCATCCCTCTTATGGTTAAACTGCCAAAATCAAAATTCTCTGCTCACCTTCACTCCTTCATTCCTCTTTTCTCCCGCCTCTGGAACAAACTCCCTCACTCTCTTCAATCCCACTGCACCCTCCAGGTCTTTAAAACAGCTGTTCACCACCATCTCTTATCTTCCCCCATCCAAAACCTTGATCTTTTCTACCCCCGCTAATTTCACCCCAATTCCACTTTTTTGAGCTACCAACTTCTGTCCTGGAAGTCCTTGGTGTCCTTGGTGTCCTTGTGTTTTCCACGCCTCCTCCCCCCCCAAGCCCTCTCCCTCCCACACATCTCCCTGCTCTCAAATGTTGTGTTTGTGTGTTTCCCCTTCTCTCCCCATCTTGTCTTCCGCTCCCTCTTTTTATATATTTTGTTTGTCTGGTTGATTTGTTTGTGAAGTAAATGTTAGCTCTTTCACGAGCCTCGATTCAGTATACAAAAAAAATAAAAAAATAATTGTAGCAGTGATGGAGGTGCGGGCTCAGAACGTAAAGGAGGGTTTACCGTGGGATTGTATGCAGATGATCTGGTGTTGATTGCGGAAAGTATGGATGGACTGAAGGAAAAGATGAACAAGTGGAAGGAATGTATGGAGACAAAAGGTCTGAAGGTGAATATCGGAAAGACGAAGGTGATGGCAAATGGTAAAGCATGTGGTGAGGTGGAAAGAACTGGGAAGTGGCCCTGTGCTGTGTGCAGGAAGGGTGTCGGAGTGAACTCCATTCAATGTACAATGTGCGCTGAGTGGGTTCATCAAAAATGTAGTGGTCTGAGAGGGTCATTAACCAGTGTGGCAGCTACATTCAAATGTAAGGTGTGCACAGAGGGAGCTGCAGATGGAGGAAATGTTGAGTTGGATCTTGGAGACGGCGTGAAGCTGGAAGGTGTGAAAACATTTTGCTACCTCGGAGACATGCTGAATGGAGAGGGTGGATCAGACTCGGCAACGGTTGCTAGAGTGAGATGTGCATGGAAGAAGTTTCGGGAACTGAGTGGCGTGCTGATGAGGAGGGGAGTGTCGTTGAAGCTGAAGGGAAAGGTGTATGCTGCATGTGTGAGAAGTGTTATGATTTATGGGAGCGAGACATGGGTAATGAACGTAGAGCAGCAACGAAGGTTGGAAAGGGTGGAAATGCGAATGGTTCGATGGATGTGCGGAGTATCGTTGAGAGAGAGGAAGACAAATGATGAATTGCGAAAGATGATGGGAATAGAGCCTGTGATTGATGCTGTGAAGAGGAACAGGTTGAGATGGTTTGGTCATGTGTTGAGGAAGGATGAAAGTGACTGGTTGAGAAGAGTGATGGAAATGAATGTAGAAGGAAGTAGAGGACGGGGTAGACCGAGAAAGACTTGGCTAAAGATGGTGGAAGAAGAAATGCGGGCAAGGGGGTTAAACAAGGAGAGATGCAGAAAATAGGGCAAGATGGAGAAGATTGTCATGGGGACCGCAAGGCTAACCCCCGCTCTCGTAGGGAAAATGGCCATAAAATGCATGTTGTGTTGTTGTTGTATGACAGATGGGTGACAACATGGCGCCTATTGTTAAGTTCGCCGAACTCTAGTATTATGCGGCTCTGGGGAAGGCAAACCCAAAAAAGGAAAGTGAGAAAATTAAATGAAGTAACACGTTGCAGGACTTATTCGGTGAAACCTGCAGGGATGAATCAATAAATGGAGATGTAAAGCTTTCCAGAGCAACGTGCTCCATTTCAACATGAAACAAAAATGTTGTCATTCAATCAAAGAGATGATCAGAATGTCATTTGGAAACAGCTTAGCTATATTCTTACCCCATATTACCAAACGCTCTCAGCAATCCTCCTTTTCCCGACCACAGGGTCATACATGTCCACAGAATAATTCACCGCTCATTGTTCCTCTACCCGTGCTCGACTGCGCTTCTTTGTCCCCATTTTAGACTGGCCTCTCGGTATCAGTGCAAACCTGCCCAAGATATCTTGAAGATCTCATGCAATCTTCAAGCAGTCGGACCACCAAATGCCATGCCATTCTTTGTACATTATCATAGTTACCCAACACTCACTGAATGTTACCCTTTCACCTCATCATTGTTTTTGACTTCGGGCATTGTTTTAACAAAAAAGAAACGTCCATGAGGGTGAAGACGAAGCACGGTTTCAACATCGTTTTTATCAATAAACTGAAGGAGATGCCTGCAATAACATGAAGCCGACTAGTACGGCACTCGGTAGAGCGCACACCTCCGCCAGGCTGAACAATATACGTTTTGGATCTCAGTGATGGGCCGGATCTGGATTCGGACCTGAACCAAAATGGAATCGGCTTCTTGTTGTCACCCACCAAACTCATTCACTAAGTTTGGTCATAACTCATCCACAACTTTTTGAAATATCGTGTGACATATCGTTTTTGAGCCAATCTCTCAATGGTGAAGAATTACTTTAAAATTCCAGAATCTGGATCCGGATCTTCACCAAAATCTAATAATTTCGTTCTTCTCCACCAAGTTTCGTCCGAATCCATCCACAACTTTTTGAGATATCCTGTTCACAGACTAATAGTCCAGGGTGAAAACAAAACCTTCGGTGGCAGAGGTAACAAAAAGGGGAATACTACACATATATAGGGCGATCATATCGATTCTTGACTAATGGGGTGTGATGCACGAGGAATTCATCTCAGGGAGTTACACTGCCAGTTAGCACTCCGAGAGAGAATGCTATGCGATGGCCGAGCTCAGGTGCCGAGACGGTGCTATCTCCATGTCGAGGCTACACTTTTCCACAACACATCGGATTACAGCTCTCAATCATCCACATTCGCCTGATGTGTCAGGATCTTTGTCCCCTTTTGCCTTGGTCTGAAAACAAGGTGAAAAGCTTTGACATAAAAATGATGATATAATTTGACATAATAATGAAGCCAGTCTTCAAGGCAGTTGTTCACCACCATCTCAGGTCATCCCCATCCAAAGCATTGATCTTTTCTACACCTGTGAAACCACACCCACAACTCCCAAAATGTTGCTTCTGTATCCATCTTGGCCACACCTTGTGTTCTAACCTGACCCTCATCGTTAACTGCATCCCTTGATTGTCCATCTCCATCTACCTTCTCCTTCCACCCAGCCATTGTAGCTTCCCCTTTCTTATGTTGTGTCCTGATCTGTTCTGTGTCCTAGTTCTTCCACGACCCTGGGCCATGTATTTAAAAAAAAAAAAAGTCATTCAAAGTTCTCCAATTAAGATTCTGTAAGATAACTTTATAGTGTCATTCCCAGTAGTGCAGGAAACAAAGGGTTATATTACGTGTGTTGCTTCACATGATGCTTAAATTAAAGATTCCAACTGTCAGCCGTTTCCCAGGCAAGCAAAATTCTTTAAAACAATTAATGTTCAAAAATATTCTTGACATACTTCATAAAAGTTTTCTAAAATGCTACCAACTCATAAACGCTTCTGACAATGTATGAGATAGTAACTTGGACAACAAAAAACACGATAATCGTGGTGAGTAATGTAAACGAGTGCACCACCAAGATGGATACGTGAGGCGGAAGGGGTCGAGAAAGACATGCTGGTGCAGCCTAAAGTGCAGAGATGCTGATTTCACCCTTGCAGTGCCGGTGGAGAACATCGAGTGCGGCAATGAGGAACTCGTGTGCATCCTGCTGCTCGTAGCCAGCAAGGTGCCTTGCATGTGTCCACACGAGGTGTAAAAGCCGGTAGGGTATGTGGGGTGAGCGGAAACCGGAATAAAACTGCAAGGAGTAGATTCAAAGGGTAAGAAAATTAAACGGGAAGATGGAGGGAGGAGGGGAGGTGAAGGGGACTGGTGAGATGCAAGTTTACCAGTTACCTAGCAACATGTAACGATTTCGTCAACCCAAAAGCCAACCCATGCACAATTAAAACGAAACGTCTCCCCATTAGCATGACGATCAATCAACACCCAAAAACACAAAACAATTCTCTATTTAAGGGTTAATATAGGAAAGCCTCACACCTCCTGGAATAGTCGTGACATCTCGCAGACGAGGCACGAGTCAGGGCTTTCCATGGCGCAGCGGTGCCGGTCAGACAGGAAGAAATCCCGGAGTAATGGGGTGTGGGTGAGCGCCTGCACGATGCAGTTCATGAAGCAAGTATTTCCCAGGTTCACGAGGCCTCTGAGACCTGATTGGTAGACAAATAAATCGAAGGGCAGGAAGAAGCAGCAATGAGGCGAGGGAATTCCGGATTCAAAAGCGAAAGAACGTGATCTTCTCTTCCAACTACTCTCACTCTCTCATGCCCTTCCTGACTTTGTTGCTCTTTCCGTTCGTCTCCTCTCTCACTGTATTACCCCCTGTGCCTAAACATATCCAAGAAACCCATCCATATCTCATACCCATCTTGTTTCACATCATATGAACAAACAAAGGTATGCATAAAAAGTGTCTTAGACTGATTATATTTGCAATATTTACAAGCTGCTAGCACAGGTCCCACAAAGGAAAAGGCAATTCTTATAGAAAATCATTTTGGCCTGGTTAGTAGTTAAGCATTACAGATCCAACCAGCTTCAGGGAATAAGACATCAGAAAGAGCCAGTGCGTTAGAACAAGTACCAGAGAAGAGACAATCAGGGCTCCTGGCTACGTCCACTTTGTTCTTTTCTTTTTATGTATAAAAGTTGAGGTTCGTGGAGGAGTTGGAACATATAACGGATGTGGACATAACAGAACAAATGGAACAGTAGAAAGAGAGGTTGAGGGACAAAATCCAGGGAGACCCGGGGAAATGAGGGATGTGGGGAAGGATGAGGGTTAGGGGAGGACGCATGGGATGGACAAGATGAATGTAGAAGCACACTCGAGGAAGGAAAAACTGGAAACTTGGAAGGAGATGAGCTTAGGTGAGGGTTGATTGAGGTAGAAAGGATCATGGATTTGGATGGGGGATGATCTGAGATGGTGGTGAAAAGTTGTCTTGAAGACCTAGAGGGAGGAAAGAGATTGAAGAGAATCATGTGTAAGTTGGTTCCACAGGTGGGAAAAAAGAGGAACAAATGAGTGTAGGTGTAGTGATTCTGGGTATTGGGACTTTCACAAGAAGGGGGCTGCTGGCAGACCATGTGCACCATGTAGAAACCTCTGGGGGTGGAGGGATTGGGTGGGAACAGAGGGCGTATGACCAGAAAAGAGGTGGGAGAAGACAGAGAGACCACTGACCTGATAGCGATGTGAAAGGGCATGCGCATGCGCAAGATTGGTCGTCACGTCTCTTCAAAGCTGTCCCCGCGCGCACGCTTTCGAAGTTAAGTAATTTTTCACAATTGTGTTTTTGTCGAATCTGTATCTTTCTTTCGGTGTATGTACCTATTGGGGTGACTTTAATAGGTTTCTCGGTGTTGGTTTTTCATACCTGTGTACAGAATCGTCGGTTTTTTCGTATCGTGTATTCTGAGGCCTAGTGTCGTACTAGTAGGCTACCGTGTCAGCCCTTGGCTTGAGGCTTTTGTTTTTGTCTCAGCGGTTCTTCGATCGCGCTGCAATTACTTTCGGCCTCTGTTTTTCACGGTCTTTTCACCCCATACTTCCTTGTTTTAAAATCTCAAAAAAAAAAAATATTTTTTTTTTTCCCTTCCCTGTTCTTATCCGCTTGTTCGTTCTTATTTGTTCGTTCGTTCTTCGACCACGTTGTTCGTGATCACGTGATCACATTGTTAAAAAAATGTTTCATCTGTCCCCTGAAGAACTTTTAGTTTGTCATATTCTATAACACCTTTTTCTTCTTCTTCTATAAAATAATGCTTTCGACTTGCTCACCAAATCTATTCATTCCAAAAAAAAATTCCATCTCTTACAGTGCATCTTTCATTCATTCCCTAAACTCTCCAGAACTCCACCCATCCTTCAGCGTCCTCAAATGTATTTTTGACTCGAATGTCTCAAGAAACTCATTTTGCAATAAATGTTCGTTTCCCATTAATCATACACTTTTCAAAATCCAATCTCACCCCTTCCCTCCAAATCTTCCCCATCACCCATCTCTTTCAAATCTTCCCCCTTGCCCCTCCCCCCCCAAATCTTCCCCATCACCCATCCCTTTCAAATCTCCCCCCCTGCCCCTTCCCTCCTAAACTCCCCCCACACCCCTCCACTCCGAGACTCTCCCTCACTCCTCCCCTCCTAGACTCCCCTCTCACCCCTCCTCCTCAAAGCGTCCTCCCCGCTTCTTCCCCCTTCCAACTTTCACCTTCTTCTCCCTCAACCTTCTGCCTCACTCTTCCCCCTCCTCAAATAACACCTCACTGCGCCTCACCCAATCACCATCAAACCTCTTGTCCGCCCCATTCTTCCCTTTCTCCAAGCTATTCTGTAATCTCTGACACACCTTCAACAGCTCTCCCTACCTCTTCCTCCTCTTCCACATCTTACCCTACCGCTCCCCCCCCCCCCCTGTTCTGTATCCGATGCTCCCCCTTCCTCTTCCTTAACAGTATGGACCTCAAACATCCGGGGCCTTCGCTCAAACTTAACTGATCTCTCCATACAGGTTGCTTCTGACAAACCAGACGTGATCTGCTTAACAAAACTTTCCTCCTTCATGATGTCTCTGATTCCTTGGTATCTCTCCCAGGTTACTCCCTCCTCCGGTATGATAGACCTGAGCCTCGTCCTGGAGGTGGGGTTGCTATCTTTATAAAAAAAACTCTCTTCCTCACTCGCCCTGCACTGCCCTCTCTCCACCTCACCCCCAGGAATACCTTTGGTTACGGCTTCCCCTTCGCTCCCACCTTTTGTTCATATGTGTGTTGTACCGTCCACCAAACAGTGATGACTCCATCTACATCTCGCTGTCTGATAATATGGACCAACTTCTATCTACCCATCCCAACTCTCTCTTCCTCATATGTGGTGATTTCAAATGTCACCATGCCAGTTGGCCTCTCTCACCTCTCACCAGCCATGGCTCTTCAGTACCTCTCTCACCAGCCATGGCTCTTCAGCAAAGGACTTCTGTGACTCACTGGGACTGACACAATCTGTCACTTTCCCAACCCGGATCTCAGTCAACGGAGCATCTTCTCTTCTGGACTTGGTTATGACTAACTTCCCTGAAAATGTCTGCTGCTCTTCTTCTGCTCCAATCGGCTCTTCTGATCATGTGCTTGTTAAAGTGGACATCTCTCTGACCATTCTCAGAGAGCCTCCTCAGCGTCGACGAGTCTGGCATTTCACTCAGGCCAACTGGCACGGTCTTCAAGCAGCCAACAATCATCTGGACTGGTCTCCCATCTCTACTGCCTCTGACATCAACTCATCCTGGGAATTCTTCCAAAGTAAATTGCTCTCTCTCATGCACAGATTTATCCCATCTCGTCTTCAGTTGTCATACCCTTCCTCCCGTCCATGGTACACGGAATCTTGTGGTGAGGCTATTGCCCAGAAACAACTTGCTTTCGTCTCCTGGAAAGCAAATCCAACGGAAGGAAATCTCATTTCCTTTCACAAAGCCCGAAACAAGTGTGTGTCCACCCTCAGGAGAGCCAGGAAACAATATCTCTCCATTCTCAGGACCGAACTCTCTTATCTGTCTCCCTCGTCCAAATCCTGGTGGCGTCTGGTCAAATCTGTTTCTGGTGTTTATTCCCCCTCCATCCCCTCCCTCACCTCAAATGGCCACAGCCGCCACACGGCTGACTCCGCACGTGAAAAAGCTGAATGCCTCAACTCTGTGTTTGCCTCTAAATCTTGTGTCCCAAACCCATCCCTCTCGGTACCCACCATACCCAGTCGTACCCAGCTGCTCCTGGACTCTGTGTCCTTTCTTCCTGACAAGGTGGAAAAGTTTCTGTCAACCCTCGACTCTGATTCTGCAACTGGACCTGACGGCATCAGCCCACGGGTCCTAAAATCATGTTCTTCCGCTCTTTCACTCCCTCTCTCTGTTCTCTTCACCCTCTCTTTTGCTCAAGGTCATCTTCCATCTGCTTGGAAATCTGCCAACATCACCGCTTTGCACAAAAAGGTGCAAAAACAGATCCCAGCAACTACAGACCAATCAGCCTTCTCCCAATTATCAGCAAAGTCATGGAATCCATCATTGCTTCAGATATGAAATCTTTCCTCTTCTCCAATGGCTTGATCTCTGATCATCAATTTGGTTTCAGACCTGGACACTCCACTCTGGACATGCTGCTTCTGCTTTCTCAACAATGGATGGAGGTCCTCAATGCCAAACAGGAAATTAGAGCAGTCTCCCTTGACATATCACGTGCCTTCGATACGGTCTGGCACCCCGCTCTGCTCACCAAACTCTCCTCTTTTGGTATCCATGGAAATCTCCACGCATGGTTGGCGGACTTCCTCTCTAGTCGTAGTCAACGTGTGGCCCTGAATGGGTTTCTCTCATCTCCTCTTCCTGTTCAGGCTGGAGTTCCCCAAGGCAGTGTTCTAGGCCCTGTGCTTTTTCTGGTCTTCATCAATGATCTCTCTGACTCTCTTGAAAATCCTCTCTATCTCTTTGCTGACGACTCTACTCTCTGTCGCTCCATTCTTCATCCCTCAGATCGGCAGTCTGCAGCCTCCTCACTCTCTGCAGACCTTGACAAAATCACAGACTGGGCAAACAAGGGGAACATGTCTTTCAATCCTGACAAATCTCACACTCTTACGATGTCTCTCCGAAAAGACTAACTGGACAACCCTCCCATCCACTTTCTGAATAATCCTCTCCAAGAAGTTCTGTCACTCAAGCTTTTGGGTCTCACTATCTGCCATGATCTTTCCTGGGAAAACCACATTTCAAATCTGGCCTCCAAAGCCAGTCCCCGACTGGGCATCCTCCGTCGTGCGAAGTCCTTCCTTGGCACACCTGAGCTCCTCAACACATACAAGGCTTTCATCCGCAGCTCAATGGAATACTGCTCTCCCCTCTGGGCTGGTGCTCCTGCCTCACACCTAGCTCGCCTTCACGCTGTTGAAACCAAAGCATTCAGAATCATTGGAATCTCCCGCGATGAAGCTAACTCCAAGGGCCTCTCACTCACCGCAGGCAGGTTGGTGGTCTTTCCGTCTTCTATCGACTCCTCTTTGGCCTTGCCCCCCCAGCTCTCTCTGGGCTCTGTCCCGCAAATATTCCTACAGGTCCCACAAGATCTGCCTGCAACCCTCTTATGGTTAAACTGCCAAAATCAAGACTCTCTGCTCACCTTCACTCCTTCATTCCTCTTTTCTCCTGCCTCTGGAACAAACTCCCTCACTCTCTTCAATCCCACTCCACCCTCCAAGTCTTTAAAACAGGTGTTCACCACCATCTCTTATCTTCCCCCATCCAAAACCTTGATCTTTTCTACCCCCGCTAATTTCACCCCAATTCCACTTTTTTGAAATACCAACTTCTGTCCAGGAAGTCCTTGGTGTCCTTGTGTTTTATACTTCTCCCTCCCCCCCTCCCCCCCTCCCCCCCCCCTGCCCATGCCTCCTCCCCCCGGGCCCTCTCCCTTCCACACATCTCCCTGCTTTCGGATGTTGTGTTTGTGTGCTTCCCCTTCTCCCCATCTTGTCTTCCGCTCCCTCTTTTTGGGTATTTTGTTTGTCTGGTTGATTTGTTTGTGAAGTAAATGTTAGCTCTTTCACGAGCCTCGATTCAGTATACAAAAAGAAAAAAAGAAAAAAAAAAGGGGTGGGAGAAGACAGAGACCGGCTTTCCTCCTCCAGTTCCCTCCTTTTGGTCATACAAATGAAGGAAATTTGTAAATTGGTCGCAGTACTAAAGGAAAAACTTGTAAGATTCCATGAAAGCTTGACCGTGCGCATTTCCTCCAAAGGACAACATAATCCACAATGCAGCGCCCCCTTTTGGCGATGCACCAGATGGTGGTCAAATCGATTCCTCTTCACCAGGGATCAAACCCAGTCCTGGACAGCTTATAAGCTTGCACATGACCAACTGAGATATTACCACTCACAGATGTTAACTAAAAGTGCCATTGTGATGGGGTGCAAGCAGGGTGCTGAACCTCAACATTCACCATCTTTCGGCAGGGATGTCAACTCAGCTGCCCCGTCCAGAGTTGCGCATGTTAAAGCTCACACCGCATCTGTTGAAAATAGTCGGCAAGACAACATGAAATGTGACTGCCGTCGCTATTTATGTTATTTATTTATTTTCCCCACATGTGGTTCCTTGCTTTTGGTTGTGTCTAGCTGTGTAATTAGCAATGTCTGTGGTAGAAGAGATTTCCGGATTTCAGATTTGGCACACGCACGATAGGCTAAAGGCCTTTAACTGCACTATTGTTATTAAAACAAAAGACAACCAAATACAACTTGATCATCTTGCAGACATGATCCGCATTATGCCATCTCACCCCCCCCCATCCCCCAATGATAAATGCCCAGAAGTTGCATCAATCATTGTTGGGCCTGAACAAAAGAAAATTTTCCTTAATGATTGCCAAAGCCACTGCTTTGCCAGTGGTGGTGAGGAATACATTATTGGTAATGCCGGAACAATAGAGTATTGGAGGAGTGAGCAATCAATCTTCTTCAAAAACAACAATTCTAAAAATTAAAAACTGCTGTTTATAAGTCAACACATTATTTGGCATAGAGTTTGGTGTGCTGCAAAGTTGTTGTTTTTTTTTTCTTAATGCACAAACAAAACCTTGACGACATCAAATGTCATCAAAAAAATTGCACCCGTGTGTCCAAATGCAGCGGATCAACTTGGCATTCTGTATATGAAAGAGGAAAAACCAAGAAACAAACAAAACCCTTTAGGATTACCCTGTAGAATTACCCTATAGAATTACCCTGTAGAATTACCCTGTAGAATTACACTGTAGAATTACCCTGTAGAATTACACTGTAGAATTACCCTTTAGAATTACCCTATAGAATTACCCTTTATAATTACCCTGTAGAATTACCCTATAGAATTACCCTATAGAATTACCCTTTATAATTACCCTTTATAATTACCCTGTAGAATTACCCTTTAGAATTACCCTTTAGAATTACCCTTTAGAATTACCCCTTAAAATTACCCTGTAGAATTACCCCTTAAAATTACCCTGTAGAATTACCCTGTAGAATTACCCTTTAGAATTACCCCTTAAAATTACCCTGTAGAATTAACCTTTGGAATTACCCAGTAGAATTACCCTTTAGAATTACCCCTTAGAATTACCCCGTGGAATTACCCTGTAGAATTACCCTGTAGAATTACCCTGTAGAATTACCCTGTAGAATTACCCTGTGGAATTACCCCGTGGAATTACCCTGTAGAATTACCCCGTGGAATTACCCTGTAGAATTACCCTGTAGAATTACCCTGTAGAATTACCCTGTAGAATTACCCTGTGGAATTACCCTGTAGAATTACCCTGTAGAATCACCCTGTGGAATTACCCTGTGGAATTACCCTGTAGAATCACCCTGTAGAATCACCCTGTAGAATTACCCTGTGGAATTACCCTGTAGAATTACCCTGTAGAATTACCCTGTAGAATTACCCTGTAGAATTACCCTGTGGAATCACCCTGTGGAATTACCCTGTGGAATTACCCTGTGGAATCACCCTGTGGAATTACCCTGTGGAATCACCCTGTGGAATCACCCTGTAGAATCACCCTGTGGAATTACCCTGTGGAATTATCCTGTAGAATTACCCTGTGGAATTACCCTGTAGAATTACCCTGTAGAATTACCCTGTAGAATTACCCTGTAGAATTACCCTGTGGAATCACCCTGTGGAATTACCCTGTGGAATTACCCTGTGGAATCACCCTGTGGAATTACCCTGTGGAATCACCCTGTGGAATCACCCTGTAGAATCACCCTGTAGAATTACCCTGTGGAATTACCCTGTAGAATTACCCTGTAGAATTACCCTGTGGAATTACCCTGTAGAATTACCCTGTAGAATTACCCTGTAGAATTACCCTGTGGAATCACCCTGTGGAATTACCCTGTGGAATTACCCTGTGGAATCACCCTGTGGAATTACCCTGTGGAATTACCCTGTGGAATCACCCTGTGGAATCACCCTGTGGAATTACCCTGTAGAATTACCCTTTAGAATTACCCTGTGGATTACCCTGTAGAATCACCCTGTGGAATTACCCTGTAGAATTACCCTGTGGAATTACCCTGTAGAATTACCCTGTAGAATTACCCTTTGGAATTACCCTGTGGAATTACCCGAAATAATTACCCTTTAGAACTAAATACGGTGGGTTTGAAAGGTTCTTGTTTATTTTGACGGACGGGCGTAGCCAAATGTTGAAGCGGCTTCACCGTTTAAAATATACTAGAATATAAGACAATCGCTTCGCTGACGGAAATGTCAATCTTTGCTGCGATGGCTAATCTATGGGGGAAGAAAAAAAAAAGGATTTCTGGGAGATCTTGCTCTCCGTGTAGGGATAACCAACTGCACGTGTTGGCATTTGCAGTTTTGAAACGCGTGTCCCATGTACACATAAAAAAAATTAATTAAAAAAATTTTGGATCACAAACGCGAAAGGGAGTTACCTGTATCCACCGTTGGATTTATTGAAATCCGTTCTCAAGTTATAACATGACAAACAAACAAATAGACAAACAAACAGACAGACAGACAGACATACAGACACGGCTCCTTTTATAATATAGATATTCTGAAGACGTACTTTCAATTGTAAGTATATAATTCACCAATGCCTAATATTGACAACTATCTTTCGAAAGCAAAGGCCATCAAGCATGGTGTTCTGGGTGAAAGACAAAGAAGGATCGCCACGGCCACAGATGAAACAAATGAACAGTCTATTTGTGAGACGTACCCCCCTACGATGTCAACCTGGCTCCTGCAGAGCTAAGCATATCCAACCACCGAGGTGTGCTGACCTAAGCCCTATTATCCGCATCAACTAAGGCAGCGCTTTGTCCCCTGGATGGATCTCAAACCTGGAGCAAGTAGGTCTGACAATGGTCTCCAAGAGAGACAACCTAATAAGGTCAGAGGGACCCAAATCCATAGCAGTTGGAGCTCAGAACATGTGTGAGACCCACGTGAACACACACACACACACACACACACACACACACACACACACACACACACACACACACACACACACACACACACACACACACACACACACACACACACACACACAATATCCTGAAGCAATGCTCATATGTACTGATGAACGCAGTGTGATTCTGATTAAAATCGGCATCACTAACTTGTTTGCTTCCTTGTATTTTTTTGAAGCAGGAGTTGTTTGTGTTTTATTGTGCACGACAAAGAAGGAAGTGAAACACATGCCTGGCATCGAATGGGATACCAGTTCCGAAGAATAAATCATTAGAATGAACTAAATTGCTTCTCGAACAAACTTTCAGAAATATTAAACAGGTAATGAGTAATAGTACATATTTCTGTCAGTCTCTTTAAATTAATCAGGAAAACCTTCAGGGAAGCAACAGGAAGCAATCGATGAGCCAATTGGTAACGCATGTGTTGTACGAAGCATTGAATTTCAAAATACCTGTTCCGAGGTCTCGTTTAAACCAAACGTGTCTATTTGAATCCCATGGACAACGAACGGCTCCAGAAACATTGCTTTACCCATGTCATAAGGAACTTTAGAAGTGCATGCCCCCGTACTGCCTCGAAAATGCAACCTTCATGAATTTGGATGATTTGGATTACTATTCGGTCACTTGACCTTCAGTGTTCTGCATCATTGACCTTCACATCACATACGGTATATACTGATACTGAAGTCGACAAATTGACGAGTCTTTTCAAAGAAAGAGAGGGAGAGGGGGAAGGCGTCCTGAACTTTTACCGATCTAAATGTGACGAAGTACCTTTGACCTTTACGCGTTTGCAACAATCGATTGAGGTCGCGAGGGGAAAGCACAATTATTTTCGATCCAAGCTAAACTAGAGGATTGCAACATGTCAGTTGATGCCTCAACTCCTATATGTGCTGTGGTCAAGTAAAGATGATCACCTAGACACATAAGGTGAAATAGCTAAAATGTGAGCAGTCTATCCCACATGACTTGCAGCAGGATTATTATACCATGAATGGTACCATGATTGGAGCACAAGGTTAATTGTGTCGATATGGAAGGGGACGGGGAATGCTCAAGATCCGGGGAAGTACAGGGCAAGGACAAATTACGAAATGTAGATCGGAGAAGAGCAGCAGTGGTTTAGAAAGACTAGGGGAATCACAGATGGTATGTTCATGCTGAGACAGCTGGTGGAGAAGAGGTTGGAGGTGCAATGTCAAATGGCATTGGGATTTGTGGATCTGGAGAAACCCTACGACACTGTCCCGAGAGATATGGTGATGGCGACACTGCGGTGGATGGGTGTGCCAGAAGCAGAAGTTAGATTGGTGGAAGAGATTGTACAAGGGAAAGAAGGGAAGAATTTTGGTTGGCCCTGGGATGTTGGATGAGTTCAGTGTGAACATCGGTTTGAGGCAGGGAAGCGCTCTCGCCCACTCATGTTTATCATGGATGATGGAGCTGGTATGAAGGAAGGTGAACATGAAAGGTATTCTGGGGAGGATGTTGTATGTGGACGATCTGATTGTTGTGGTGGAGAGTGGGTGGGAGATGCAGGAAGTACTGGGGCTGACACTGCCCATGAAAAATCTGAATGCCTCAACTCTGTGTTTGCCTCAAAATCATGTGTCCCAAACCTGACTCTCACTGTACCCACCATAGCCAGTCGTACCCAGCTGCTCCTGGACACTGTGTCCTTCTCTCCTGACAAGGAAGGGAAGTTTAAGTCAAACCTCGACTCTGATTCTGCAACTGGACCAGACGGCATCAGCCCACAGGTCCTAAAATCCTGCTCTGCTGCTCTATATCACCCTTTCTCTGTTCTCTTCACCCTCTCTTTGGCTCAAGGTCATCTGCCATCTGCTTGGAAATCAGCCACCGTTACCGCTTTACACAAAAAGGAGCAAAAACAGATCCTTGCAACGACAGACCAATCAGCCTGCTCCCAATAATTAGCAAGGTTTTGGAATCCATCATCGCTTCTGATATTAAATCCTTCCTCTTCTCCAATGGCTTGATCTCTGATCATCAATTTGGATTCAGACCTGGTCACTCTACTCTGGGCATGCTGCTTCTGCTGTCTCAACAATGGATGGAGATCCTCAACGCCAAACAGGACATCACAGCCGTCTCCCTTGACATATCTCGGTCTGGCACCCACCCTGCTCACCCAACTCTCCTCCTATGGTATCCATGGAAATCTCCATGCTTGGCTTGCGGACTTCCTCTCTGGTCGTAGTCAAGGTGTGGCTCTAAATGGAATTCTCTCATCTCCTCTTCCTGTCCAGGCTGGAGCTTCTCAAGGCAGTGTTCTGGGCCCTGTGCTTTTTCTGGTCTTCATTAATGATCTCTCCGAGTCGATGGAAAATCCTCTCTATCTCTTTGCTGATGATTCCACTCCCTGCCTCAGACCTCAGATTGGCAGTCTGCAGCCTCTTCAGTCTCTGCAGACCTGGACAAAATCACAAACTGGTCAAACACATGGAACATGTCTTCAATCCTGACAAATCTCACACTCTCACTTTGTCTCTCAGAAAAGACCATCTGGAAACCCTCCCATCTACTTTCTCACCCATCCTCTCAAAGAAGTTCTGTCACTCAAGCTTTTGGGTCTCACTATCTGCCATGATCTTTCCTGGAAAACTACATTTCCTCGCTGGCTTCCAAAGCCAGTCACAGACTGGGCATCCTCCATCGTGCGAAGTCCTTCCTTGGCACCTCTGAGCTCCTCACCACATACAAAGCTTTCATCCGTAGCTTGATGGAGTACTGCTCTCCCCTCTGGGCTGGTGCACCTGCGTCACACCTAGCTAGGCTTCACACTGTAGAATCCAAAGCATTCAGAATCATTGTTATCTCCCACGATGAAGCTGATTCTGAGGGCCTTTCTCTCTCTCACCACAGGCAGGTTGGTGGTCTTTGTCTTCTACCGACTCCTCTCCAGCCTAGCTCCCCCTGCTCTGTCTGTGCTGTCTCCCAAATATTCCTGCAGGATGCACAAGATCCCCCAGCAACCTTCTTCTGGTGAAATTGCCAAAATCATGACTCTCTGCTCACCTTCACTCTTTCATTCCTCTTTTTCCCTTCTTCAAATCCACCTCCTTCGAAAGTCCTTGTAGTGTCTATCGCGTTTATCCTGTGTGCCCTGCCCCAATCCTCTCCCTTCCACAGATCTCCTGATGTCCCTGTGGGACGCACAAGATCTCTCAGCAAACCTCTTCTGGTGAAACTGCCAAAATCAAGACTCTCTGGCTCACCTTCACTCTTTCATTCCTCTTTTTCCCACCTCTGGAACAAACTCCCACAATCTCTTCAATCCCACTCCTGCCTCCAGGTCTTCAAAACAGCTGTTCACCACCATCTCTTATCTTCCGCCATCCAAAACCTTGATCTTTTCTACCCCCGCTAATGCACCCTAAATCCACGTCTTTCAAATCCACCTCCTTCAAAAGTCCTTATAGTGTCTATCGTGTTTATCCTGTGTACCCTGCCCCAGCCCTCTCCCTTCCACAGATCTCCTGATGTCCCTGTTCTCTACTGGTGTTGTGTTTTCCTCTCTCTCCCCCTCATCTCCTACTCCCTTTATTATACATATGTTTTATGTGTCAGCTCTTGCACAAGCGCTGACCATGTAGGCAAAAAAAAAAAAAAAAAAAAAAAAAAGGAGATTGAAGGGAAAGGTTCTGATGTGTGTAACGCTGGCATATATCTTTACGGTCTGGAGAGGGTAGCACTGACAGCGAGACAACAACAGAGGCTGAAGGTTTGCGAGAACAACTGGGTCAGGAGGATTGCGGGAGTGAAGATGGTGGATAGAAGGAGAATGGGTGAAGAGGGAGGAGATTTGTGTGTAGATGAGCTTGACGGGAGATTGGTGAAATGACAGCTGAGATGGGCTGGACACGGTGCGGATGGGGGAAGAGAGATTGGAAAAGAGAGTGGATAGGTTGAGGGAACAAGGTAGGAGGTAAAGGGAAATGCTGCAGTTGAGATCGGAAAATTGTGTGAAGAGGGATACAAGTAAGGTGTGGGTGGTTGGAGAGTGGAGAGAGTTGGCTGAGGACAGAGGGGAGTGGAGGAGTATTGTGGTCAAGGCAGGGCAGGAGCTTGGTACCATTGGACCTCACACTTTATAAAAGGAAGAAGAGGAGTAGAATAATTATGTGCAAATTATCTATCATATAAAACACAATGCCTGTTTGTGTGTTTGTGCAGATGTCTCTCCCCCTTCGTAAGGGTCGGTTTCAAAGGCCAATCTTTTAACACGAATGTGTGTTCACTACAGTCTATTGGAGGATAAAATCGAAAATCATTTTCTGTAAAAGAGTAAGTATGTCTATTCTATTGGAATTGTCGACGGTGGCTTGCAAATCGAGCCTCAAGGGCGGTGTACAAAAGCGTTTTAAAAAAATACCAATAAATACAAGGTGCAGGGAGGTGAAATTTGCTGCACCTGATATGCAACACGCAAAGAGTAAAACGAGTGTTAATTTACATCCGTGTGATGTCGAATAAATAAAGAAGATACACTACATGACCAAAAGTATGCGGACACCCATTCTAATTAGTGGATTCGGGTATTTCAGCCACACACATTGCTGACAGGTATATCTAATCAAGCACACAGCCATGCAATCTCCATTGACAAACAATGGAAGTAGAAAGGGGCCATACTGAAGAGCTCAGTGACTTTCTACATGGCACCATCATAGGATGCCACCTTTCCAACAAGTCAATTCGTCAAATTTCTGCCCTGCTAGAGCTACGCGGTCAACTGTAAGTGCTGTTTTTGTGAAGTGGAAACGTCTTGGAGCAACAACAGCTAAGCCGTGAAGTGGTAGGCCACACAAGCTCACAGAACGGGACCGCCGAGTGCTGAAGCGTGTAAAAATTGTCTGTCCTCAGTTGCCACACTCACTGCCGAGTTCAAAACTGTCTCTGGAAGCAACGTCAGCACAACAACTGTTCGTCGGGAGCTTCATGAAATGGATTTCCATGGCTGTGCATCCGCACACAAGCCTAAGATCACCATGCGCAATGCCAAGAGTCGGCTGGAGTGGTGTAAAGCACTCACTACCATTGGAGTCTGGAGCAGTGGAAACGCGTTCTCTGGAGTGATGAATTACGCTTCACCATCTGGCAGTCCGACAGACGAATCTGGGTTTGGCGGATGCCAGGAGAACGCTACTTGCCCAAATGCATAATGCCAACTGTAAAGTTTGGTGGAGGAGGAATAATGGTCTGCGGCTGTTTTCTATGGTTCGGGCTGGGCCCCTTAGTTCCAGTGAAGGGAAATCTTAACGCTGCAGCATTAAGACATTCCAGACGATTGTGTGCTTTCAACTTTGTGGCAACAGTTTGGGGAAGGCCCTTTCCTGTTTCCGCATGGCAATGCCCCCGTGCACAAAGCGAGGTCCATACAGAAATGGTTTATCGAGATCGGTGTGGAAGCACTTGACTGGCCTGCACAGAGCCCTGACCTCAACCCCGTCGAACACCTTTGGGATGAATTGGAACGCTGACTGCGAGCCAGGCCTAATCGCCCAACATCAGTGCCCAACCTCACTTATGCTCTTGTGGCTGAATGGAAGCAAATCCCCACAGCAATGTTCCAATATTTAGTGGAAAGCCTTCCCAGAAGAGTGGAGGCTGTTATAGCAGCAAAAGGGGGGGGGGGGGGGGGGAACCAACACCCTATCAATGCCCATGATTTTGGAATGAGATGTGTGATGTTCGGGTGTCCACATACTTTTTGTCATGTAGTGTATAAGCACACCTGACACTAGGCCGAGGCTTCCGACTTTGGCATGCTCACGAAGTGGCACAGTCGAATAAACTGTTGCAACTCGTCATTTTCACGGGCTTTTTACCAGTGCCCAAAATAATGCAAATTATTTCAGTGAATAACAAATCTACAAATCTTTCAGTGTGATTTATGGCAACTGAATGAGGAAAACCATCATCAGACAAATCAAGCAGATTACCTACCAAACGAACACAAAAAATGATTTCAGCAAATGGAAGAAAATCAATACCAATGGTAGAGTTAGGAGCAATCTTCCTTCGCTTTGGGTTTTGCCGGAGAAGTTCCAACTCCCGTCGCGTAGGTTCCCAGTTCGTGTACTTGTCACCAAAACCTGCAACAACGTTAAACGCAACTCAGATTAGTGCAGCATATAATAAACCTCACAGAAAAACCTCAAATGTCCTCAAAAACAGTGCACTCCGAGACATGCTCCTATTTTCTCGAAACTTCTCAACCTCTCCTATTGTACCAGTATTTACCCAAACCTCCTGGAAGCACGCCTGTATGCATTGTCCCAGGGAAGGGCGACATGTCTGATCCCTCCAATCCAATGGTCTTGACCTCCAACACTACCCAAGTCAGGGAGTCTCTCATCAGTAAATAACTTCGAATCCATCTCAAATCCTGCTCTCTCTTCAATGACCACTGATTTTCCTTCCAAAAAGCCAGGTCCATTGGTGACCTACTCACCGATGTTGCCAACGGATGGTCCTCAGCTCTCGAGCATGTCAATGAAAATCGAGTTTGTAGTGCTGGACATGAGCAAAGCCTTTGACAGAGTCTGACACAAAGGGCTCCAGGCAAAGCTCCCAATGTATGATATTCAGCCTCAGCTGGTTTTCCAGCTTTGTCGCTGGGCGATCTATTTCTACCTGCATTGATGGTGCTCGCTCTGACCCCCACCTCGTAAATTCTGATATCCCTCATGGTTCTGTCATCTTACCCTCCCTCTTTAGTCTATTCATCATGACCCTTCTCAAAGCTACTAACAACCCTGTCCATTCTTTTGCTGACATATTCACTGGACACCAGTAATAGATCCCAGTACATCTCCTACCTGCCCCTTACTGCTGATCACCTCTCAACTGTTGCCTCCAGCAGTAATAATCTCAATTTCACCCTCCAATGGGGCTTGGGCAACCTTGTTTTCTTCACTTCATTCAATCCAAAACTAAAAGACTAAAACCATCCTTACACAACCAGCAAGATCAACACAGCCAAAGCTCCTCTTCTCATATCAAGATCTCAACTCCAGCGGTCCTCTGCTAATAATATGCTCGGCATCACAATCTACAGAAATCTCTCCTTGCAGCCTCACCTCCTCAATATGGCCAAATCTGACTACAAGAAACTTGTTTTCCTGTTCAGAGCTCACAAATATTTCAATTCACATCAGCAACTCACCCTCTACCAATCCTAAGTCAGACAGGTGACGGAATACTGCTCCCACGTCAAGGGAAGCACTCCTCTGTCAGTTGTCGGTCTTCTGGATCACATCCAAGCCAAGGCTATCCGATTAATTAACAATCCTACTTTCTCTCGTCATCTCCAACCTTTGGCCCACCATCA
Organism: Myxine glutinosa; assembly: GCF_964187855.1. Taxonomy (NCBI): domain Eukaryota; kingdom Metazoa; phylum Chordata; class Myxini; order Myxiniformes; family Myxinidae; genus Myxine; species Myxine glutinosa. The sequence goes on along the minus strand of NC_136270.1, from coordinate 22,044,320 downwards.
AGCAGTTCTCTTCCATGTGCCTTCTACAATTACTACCACAGTCAGTGCTCTGTCAAACTGTTTCTGTTCCTCCACTTCATTTGGTTCACAACACCTATATAGTTTGTACTCGTCCCCCTTTCTGCATTACTCTCACTTACCTCCATACCAAGGCCTCATAATGTGCTTAAAGGGACCGGATGCATGTGCATGTCCAATGGCTGCATCTTGGCTCTGTCACCCCACACAGTTCCCACCCTACTGTTTGAGTCTCCCAAATGTCCTGCAATGTCGGCTTGACTTTTCCTTTTAGCCTCAATAACCTTAATTATTTATTATTTCACTACAAGGGAAAGAAAGGCTGGATCTTTTAGGTTTGGCTTTTCCTGCTGAAGCAACGTCGTGATGGTAGAGGTATTACGACCCGGCAGGATGCTCATAAACATGCTATTTGACACGTGTTCGAACCTGTATATAATTAAAATATATGCATTGTAACACTCACCACTGAACAATGTCTGCAAACGATAAATGTTTACGACTTCCAACCACTGTATCATCCGTAAATGACAAAATCCCACATCAATTTCTGGAATCATCCCACCATAAAACATAAAAACACCCGCCAGTGATCATACCCGTGCGAGATCACGTGAGGTGCCATTGTCTTCGGTCAAGTGACCCTCGTTGAGCGGGAGTGAGGGAGGCTCCACAGGCCGACTTTTGTTTACAGGTATTTACGTACAGTTTTGTGATTTTTCCTGGAATGTTGGCTTTGAGTTACATCAGTATGCAAATTTTTAGCTTTCGATCCCACCTGGAAAGCACTAAACATTTATATGTGTGTGAGTCCATCGGTCAGTGAGAGAACCTTCATCTCAAGATACGGAACCACCCATTGCAAACAAGCAGTGTCACCTGCCACACTAAAAAAAAAAAAAAAAAAAGTATTGTGACATTGTAGAATGTAGATTGAAATGTTTATTAACTAATTTATTAACTGCAGAGCAAAATTGAAAATGTGATTTTTGTGATCACAAAAAGTGATTAATGTCAGTGATTGGAATGTTTTCCTTAAACATTGACATTCCTGGTGTCTTTTTAATGTTGACGGCTTGTATAAAAGAGCTGCATTGATAGAAAAGTGAAGAAAGAGAGAATAATCTGAGGGTTTTTGAGGAAGTAAAAACATCTGCTTTTTGAAAAGGGAAAGGTCGTAAGTGTTTGGAAATACATGGGAAGGTAAAGAGTTCCAGAGTTTGGCAGTGGAGGGGAAGAAACAAACATCATAATGGCCTATCCTTGAGTTGCCAATGGTCTTCGACATCTGAACAGGACTCCCAGTTTCTTCGTGGCAGACTTAGCTATTTGTGTAATGTGTGGATTCCAGGATAAACGACACATCTGCAAACACGAGTAGAAAGGTCATTTTTGTTAATGGAACAAAACTGCGTTATTATTTGATTATGAAGATCATCACGGTCATGAGGTTTAATTTTGTCAACTTCATCTTTTATGTATCCCCAGACAGAAGACTGTATCCATGGCAGGGTGAGGCCGGCTGCCCACAGAATCCCGATCCAACTATAAACTGACATCCCGGTGTTTCACAGGCAGGACGAGACATCAGTGCGTGTGCCGTCCCTCGGATTGACATCAGGCCTGGCTTCCCGTCTGCCAGCATTAATTGGTCGACGTTAAAATTCCCAGTGTCTTTCACGAAGAGTAGGCGAGCTAACGCTGGCACCCTGAATAAATTACACATTCCTGCCATGAATACCACTGGGTTCTTGCCAATAAACTGTTTCGCCAGCACTGATGCTCTACGAAGGGTCTACAAATCTGACGATTAGATGATACAAGGTACATATCATCTAAAATCAGATTTATATCAATGATACGCACAAAGGACACAATAACTAGGGCTGCAATTGAGGCTTATATCACAAGTCTTTTTAAATTAATTGGAATATATTGTAAATGTACAAAACTTGACATGATTTCTGCTTCTCTGTAAATTTAGAAAAGGTAAACGTGCAGATGAAGCAAAGTGGGAAACAAAAGAACATAAAAGGAAAGAGAAAATGGAAAGGAAGTAGGGCAAGGTTCGGTGGTGGGTGAGAGGTAAATGTACGAGACAAACGGGAGAGGGCATAGCAAAATTACAATGTCTGCAGAGGCTTTTCTTATATAGATGGCTCCTTTTATAACAATATTATGCTGAACCTCCAAAAGCATGTTTCGATGCTCCAATCAGTTAAGTGGATCCAGATAAAGCAAAATAATGATGTTTCCTTGGCCAGATCGCTTTGGGCTTCTGCAGCCAATGGCTATTACATGCGCTTGGTCCATGAAATTACATCATCAATACATTATTTATACAATCTACATAATACCCAAACACACGACGCACAATTGTATTGTCAATAATAGCACACACGTGGAACACAATTGTACTGTGTGTGATATGCAGGGGGCAAATGCGAGTCATTTGTTGACAAATTTAGCACCCGACGGGCACACGTGTGACAGCTAACACGGCTCGTTTGCAATGGGTGGCTCAGTGTCTATCATAGGCTTCGCTCACTGCAGACTGCAGATTCACCAGACGTGCTTTTTCAACTGTGAAAATCATATTTCCCATCTGTTAAAATCCTCGTCGACTGCGTATATGATGCCTAAATAGGGTGGATGGTTGGCGGGCACCGTCTTGGTTGGCCGTGCAGACAGAACAGGACACAACATTGGACAGAACTCTGGCAGAAATTGGTGGTGTGAGACCAGAATTTATGATCACCATTCCCGTGAAGAAGTAATGCACGCACACGCACACACGAGAAAAATTTAATAGTCATTAACAGTGTCATATTTCAGAAGCCCTTTGTGTTTGTTGTGAAATAACATTATGGGTTGTGGCCTCGTCGTGTTGGTAACCCAGATTCAAATTCCAAATATACCAGATGTCTTTACTCGTTGTCTCCAAATATTCTTGTGATTCATGCAAAAGTGCACTGATGTCTCCTCATGTCTTTTTCTGCATGTTTGCAAGCTAAACTAGAGCGGCACTTCGTAGAGAGCATACCTCCGCCAGGCTGAACAGTTTATGTTTTGTATCCCAATGACAGGCCGGATCTGGAATCGGACCTGAACCAAAATCTAATCGGCTTGTTCTTGTCACTTAACCAACTCGTCCATAACCTTTTGAAATATCCTGTTATATAATCGCTTTTCACCCGATCTCTCAATGGTGAAGAATCACTTTAAAATTAAATAACTCTCGTATCCGAATCCATATTCAGATAATCACCAAAATCGAATCGATTCAGTATTGTCACACACCAAACCTGTGCATAATTTTCTGAGATATCGTGCTCACAGACAGATAGACAAACAGACAGGGGCGACAACATAATCTTCGTCCACCTTCAGTGGTGGAGGTAAAAACACTGTTCGATGGAATGTACGCACGACTTCCTGGTAGTTTGCTAGTGACAGCGACAGGAGTATTTGTGTTAAAGAATTGCAGAAGAACCTTTTTTTCTATTTCAGGAAATAAAGCATACATTATGGAGAACAAAGCCTGCATCATTTAAGCTTGAGAACTTGCTTATTCACATATTTCATCCCAGCAACTCCTGCTCATATTTTCAGCTGGCGTGTGGAGTGAAGTCATCTCAAGCCAGTGACCATATTGAAATACTCACGAAATGAACTCTCTGCAAAGAAGTTGGGTACAAAGACGAGTCAAAACATAAAAACTTGTCTAGAAAGCAACAGCTCCACCAATGACTCTTCCTCCTCCCCAACTTTTAAACAAAAAAACAAAATGTTCCATCAACCGCACCTTGCAGCCTCCAGGCCTTGCGCTGTTCCTCGCGTGCAATCAATTCACAGTCGCGATCGTAGACGTAGTCTTGGCACTGGAAGCAGTAAATAGTCCCATGGTAGAGGTCAATGGCTGGACATCCAAAGAGAAAAATTGGTGGGTGTGGGAAAAAACAAAAAACAAAAAACTTTAGACAAATTTAAATCATGCTGCTAACTGACGTCACACAAAAAAGTACATATTGGCAGTTTGTGTGAGCAGCTAATATGAAATGCACAATCATTGGAGTCAAAACACATTATACACACAGACACAGTCAAAACATATATATATATATACACACACACACACAATGCAGAAGTCAAGTATGATGTTACAGAAACAAACGTCAATATGTCATGCATCATACACTCAAGACTTGACAAGGTCAAGGTATACCCATACTCTTTACCGAGCATCGGGATGCTCAGGCCAAGGAATGATGGTCATTGGGCGAGTACAAAGCCTCGACAGGTAGCCACTCAAACGCAGTGTGCTATAGGTTTGCATAGGAATTTGGAATCTGCCTCAACAATGTCAGCACAACAATGGATAACTCTTCAGAGCACACCGTGGGATCTTCAACTTTCAACGGCAAATGCTAGCAGATGACGCAGCCGGCTTTACGTGCTTCCACAAAGGATGGCGCAACTCATTCTGCCGGTGAAGCAACGTGGTGACAATTTCGAGTTGGGTCAGAAAACGAACCGAGACTGGACACCACAAAGGCAAGCAGACGGCATCTAAGCTATCCTGGCAGCCCTCAAGGCTTGCTAGCAAAATACGAATCAAATTTCAGAAAATCGCGTTGGATCCATGACAAGTGGTTTGTGCGATTTGCCCCCGTGCTGCATTCTATAAAACACGTGGAAAAACTGCAAGGAAATCTTCCCAGGAGAAGAGGAATAGGATTATCTATCTCACAATGAATTATCCATCACCGTAGTCATGTTCCTGCTTTGCAGCTCCTATATCACTCCCGCATGCTCTTGCAGCCAAGTATCATGGAATCTCAGCTTGTGAATACAGCCACACTCACCTGGTACCTGTGCTGTTGCCAGGCATACCAGGGAGTGGAGACTGCGGAGAGTGGGGGAGTGGGGACTGTGGAGGTGGGAGAGGCATGGAGAGGGAGGGATGAAGAGGGGGAGCAGAGGAGTTCTTTATGAGGGGTTCAAATAACTGAGCAGATTTAAAGATGACTTAATTTGAAATAGCAGCTAGCATGTCATGGAGAAGGAGTCAAAACAGTGTAACGTTTAATAACAATAACAATAATGATAATGATAATGGTAATATGACTTCCCTTATGTCTATTTACTGGGAGGTGAAACAGAAATGGGCCAAGGGGTAAAACATGCTCAGAGTAAAGAGCATGGAAGGAACCAGTAGAAGAGGGAATGAAACAGTTGACTGTCTTACCTGATGATGCAACTAGGAGAATACCCCCTCCCTCTCCCTACTCTCCCCCACACTGACCCCTCGCCCCTCCTGCATCGGTTGCCCTTACCACATGCAAGTGCACACTCAGAACACAGACCGAGGACAGGCATGAACCCTGGCATGAACCATGGCATGACCCATGAACCCGTCAGGGTTGCTTCCCGTCTCCCCCCTCACCCCCCCCTCTCTTCCTTTGCTGTCCTCTCACTCCTTTCCTCCCCGTTGCTTTTCCTGCACTTGTCTATTGTGCTCACTGCCTTACTATTTCCATGCTCTTGCTCCAATCATTCTCTCTGCATAACTTTGCCTTTCATTGTCTTTGCCTTTGTTGACAAAGGCTCTTACCAGGTCCCAGTTCATCTCAATTCTCCCAAAGATAACATGGCTTACAGGGCCCTCCTGATGTTAGTCTGGCACATGACCATTGGTAACAGTTTCTCCAATCAAGCAGGACAAGAGCAATTAATAGAAAGACAGGAAATATTAATGGGAAAACAAATGGAAGCAGGGTTGTGGTTAGTTTAGTCTATGTATTCCCGGTGTGGTGTCTCCCCATTTCCAACCAGCTATTCCTTTCCATCCCCTTTTGGTTCGTTCCAGCAATTCTTCTCTCAATCCACAATCTGTTAATTATTTCAATCCACCCTCTGTCCGCTTCAACAACTCTCACCTCACCAAGCCTCAATTCATCAACCCTTCCTTCACTTTCAATCCATTCCTTCAACCCCACGATCAGGTTTATTCCCTCACCATCGGCCCACCCTCAGTTTGTTTCGACCCACGGTTTCAATCCAACCTTGGTTCGTTTTGACTGTTCACTCTTTCGTGATTGACAATGAACTTCCATCCAAACTCGTACTGCCAACCGAATCACGTATTTGTAAGAATTAATCGGAGTAGCAATAATCCTCCTGATCGGCCATCTTACCTTCATGTACCACTACATTGTAGCCTGGTTTTGGCTTAACGGTTAGGGTGCTGGCTTGGGATCCTAGGATCTGGAGTTTGAATCCCGGTCGATTGTTGAATCGTTGGGGGGTTGACTCAGCTGACTCAGGTTGACTAGGGGGATTGACTCAGCCTGTCATCCTTCCGAGGTCGGCAAATTGAGTACCAGCTTGTTACGTGCTCCTCCCCAAACCCCGGTCACGGTGTACCTCCGAGCCCCAAGAGGAGTCACGGCAGAAAGATGTGTTATTCTGTGTGTCAAAGATCAATGGTGAAACCACACCAATTGTTACCAACAAACAAGTATTGTATTAAGGTCACACAAGAATAAGGGCACAAAAACAATAGTAATCAATTGTACAACCAATATATCATTCCTATGATGGTACCATCAGTTTCGTACAATATAACTCACTGTGCTCCAAGTGAACGAAAATAACATTCCCAATGTCTCTGTCCCGGCTTCAAGCCAAAGTCGATCCACGCTCCAGTGATCGTCAGAACGATGTTGTATCGAGACTAGAATCCCGCTCGGTTGACAGTCACACTGCCAAAGATGGGCAAAGGTGTCCTCAAGAGGCGACTGGGAAATCACACCTTCGGGTATGGATGTTCAACGGCTCCCCACACGGCGAACCGCAAATTCCCACTCAAAATCCACGTTACACATGCAAACCAGGCTAACGGCTGGATGCGTTGAAATGGTTGGAGCGAGGTGAAAAACCTGGAGCGATGCGAAATCGGGCGCGAGCCAAAACAGCCAACGGGCCGTTACTCGAGACGTAACGGCACTCCAATGATTCTCTTCGGAATCAACCGCAAAACCTGACACACAGGTTTATCTGTCACAGCGATAACAACTCTGTCGCAGGAATCCCTTTCCCAGGAAACCCAAAGTTCACTCGTGACCCCCGTTCGCCAGCGTTTGCTCAAGACCTCGAAGCAGCTCGGCTTCTTCCCCACCTTACTCGCTCCACCTCCTTTTCCTCTTCCTCTTCTTCTTCGTCTGGTTCCCGATCCGGTTTCCGGTTTCTTTTTAAAACTAATTGTTTTTACCTTTTGAAAACAGTTATCTACAATTCACTTAAACGATAACAATAATAGTACATGGAACCAAAAATGTTTACAGTGGATGAGAACCACAACAACGGAAGTGACGAATCCGTAACACAGCTCACTGGTAATTGGGGCACTGTATCAGCGGCACAAATGCACTTCCAGAAAAATGATGCAACCAGCAGCCACAGGCTGCATAAGAAACAACAACAACCACAACCACTACATTCGTCACTCTGGACAACATCTTTTCAAACAAACCAAATGCAAGGAGCATGAAGGCCGGATCTTTCAGGCATGCCAAGTACTGCATAGGGGCTTGAACGCTTTACAAACACGCTACGTACTGTCCAGAAAGGTGAACGCCTTTTTACCATTGCTTTTAATGAATAACTGTTGTGCATTTTCTATCTGCTTCATTCTCGTCGTTTCTTCCATTGATCTGATATAAGGGTGTATGTAGTGGATAGACGGGAGTACTGCCACACTGCTTCACTCCGGTAGTGATTAGCCAACGTTCACTCATGGTTTGCCAGGCGTGGTGGTAATAGTAGTTGGAAGACGGGTGAACCTCAAGGATGCCTCTGCCCTTTGACCTCTTGACCCAAAAATCTCAGTTAATGTTTTCATCATGATACATATTTGTAGTGACATAATGACCTTAGCTGAGGTCATTATGTCACCACCAGGCAACACAACATAAAGGCGAGAGGACCCTGTTAGACCTGATTAAACCAACTGACGTCCGCGGTTGCTTAACAACCCATCGGGCCTCGGAGTTACCCGTGGCCTGGTGGCATCAAGTCCGGAGGTTATGGTGCGTGTCCGAGGAACTCCCTCGTAGTAACCCCTGACCCCCGGTGCCATAACAATATGCATATATACATTTATATCTTTACTGTAGAGGCGATGTACTGTATGCATATATAAATGTTCTACCAATAAACTGAGATGTAAACACACATAAACCTACTCTCTTACATTGGACATCTTATATAAGCTTTTACTCAAAATATTACGTACACACATTTCTATTTTCACAACTGTATTGTTAACAGAAATACTCCTGAACTAGAGAGTTCAGAGAACACCTGACTGTGTGCAGCTAGTCTTGAGAAAAAGGACATGGTAAGGGTATTTTCAAGTCTTGCTTTGCGTTTCCGAGCACGATCTATATTTGTGTGCACGTGCCGTGATTTTGTCTGAATCTTGATATTCCCCAACCCTGAGAGCACGAGCAGCAAATTTGATTGGTCGAGATAGTGTAAAATGGCGTAATATTTTGTCCAAGTACGTACAGTACTACTAAACTGGAGGTTTTGGAAATGTAAGCAAAGCAGTTTGTGTTCCACAGTCTTTTACATAGTAATTTAATTGAAATAAAATACGAGTTTTAAAGGAGTAAAAAAATTTTTTAACCACCTTATTTATCACGTTGCGTTAGTTATTCCTGCCTGTTGTTTGTGTCCTTTATGAAGTCCTTAAACACAGTGGGCCGAATTTACGAAAGGCGCTTAGTGAGTGTCTTGCTAACACATGCTTAACCTTCAAACTCTGACAAAAATATCATTGTAAACCAATTCAACGATGAAAAAAAACACCATCCTGCAGTTTGTTCATCAAAAAAGCCACTTGCATGTAGTCGTGGTATTATGAATGAGCTACGTCCCATATATTAGATGCAATATCAGAGCAACTTGCATATCAAATGACAAAACAGAATTAGAACGACAGTCTTTGACATCCTGGCATTGACCAATGTGCCTCTGCCCATATTATTACATCATTATAAATATTTGTACAAGGTTTGACTTGGATCCCTTCAGCTGTTCTTAAGTTATCATGGTAGCAAAATAATTTCACTTAAAATGACCTCCACCCTTTTTCCTTTTGACCCAAAAATCTCAGTTAATGTTTTCATCATGATACATATTTGTAGTAAGTTTATTTTAAATCCCTTCAGCTGTTCTCAAGTATCACATTTTTACATGACATGATCTAACCTTTGACCTATTGCACCTGAAATCAAATCAGTTCATCTTTGTATAATAATATATACTTCGACCAAGTTTGGTCAACATCCCACCACTGGTTCACCAATTAGCATGCTAACATAATTTTTTTTTTAAGCTCAAGGGACCTCTGACCTTTGACCTCTTGACCCCATTATCTATCGAGTCTATCTTTACATCATTATACACTACCGGTCAAAAGTTTTAGAACACCTCAATTTTTCCAGTTTTTATTGAAATTTAAGCAATTCAAGTCCAGTGAATAACCTGAAATGGTACAAAGGTAAGCAGTAAACTGCTCGAAGTTAAAATAAAAGTTTAGGTTAGCAAAAACGGAAAAATAATGTAAATTGCACAGTTATACTGTATTGTAAAAAAGGCCTTCTTCAGGGAACAAGTAATGGGTTAACAACCTACAGCTGTTCTGCAGCAATGTAAGTAAATTAAGCCTTGAAAGTTGATGCAAACAATTCCTACAGGTGTCCCAACCTCTGCTGATTACCTGATTACAAACCCCCTGTCTGTATAAAAGCAGTATTGGAACAGACTGTTATTACACCCTCTGAAGCATTATTTGGACAATATTGCACTGCAAGAAGTAGTATATTGCTATCATAATGGCGAGAAAAAGGCAATTAACAAAGGAAGACAGACAGACCATTATAACCCTTAAAAGTGTAGGTCTTTCCTTTAGAGAAATTGCAAAGAAAGCCAAGGTGTCAGTGAGTACAGTTTCCTACACCATCAAAAGGCACTTGGAAACTAGAGGAAACTCTGACAGGAAGAGGTCTGGCAGACCCAAAGCCACAACAGAATCAGAAGACAAGTTTCTGATAGTCCACAGCTTGCGTGATAGGTGGCTCATAGGACAACCGCTTCAAGCACAGCTTAACACTGGTCGAAGTAAGCAAGTCTCAGTTTCAACTGTGAAGAGAAGACTTCGAGCTGCAGGTCTGACAGGTCAAGTGGCAATAAGAAAGCCATTGCTAAGATGGCAAAATAAGAAAAAGAGGCTTGCCTGGGCCATGAAGCACCGCCAGTGGACTACTGAAGACTGGAAGAAGGTCTTATGGACCGATGAATCAAAATTTTATATCATTGGTTCATCACGCTGGGTTTTTGTATGCCGTCGAGTAGGCGAAAGGATGGTCCCTCAGTGTGTGACACCAACTGTCAAACATGGAGGAGGAAGCGTGATGGTCTGGGGCTCTTTTGCTGGATCCAGAGTCGGCGACTTGCACAGACTTGCACGGCGACATGACTTGCACAGAGTGACTGTCACCCTGAACCAAAAGGGCTACCACAGCATTTTGCAGCGCCATGTAATACCCTCTGGTATACGCCTAGTTAGTCAGGGGTTCATCCTACAGCAAGATAATGACCCTAAACACACCTCCATGCTATGTCAAAACTACGTTCGAGGAAAAGAACAAGACGGTAGGCTTCAAATCATGGAATGGCCAGCACAGTCTCCAGACTTAAACCCCATCGAGCTGGTTTGGTATGAACTGGACAGAAGGGTGAAAGCAAAGCAACCTACAAGTGCAACGCATTTGTGGGAAATTCTGCAACAGTGTTGGGAAGAACTTCCCGAACAATATTTGATTTCCATTGTAGAAAGAATGCCACGAATGTGTTCGGCGGTTATATCTGCAAAAGGTGGCTACTTTGCCGAGTCAAAAATTTAAATTAAATTTTGTTAAACAAAATGATTCTATAATTTCTTTTTTAGCTCCAATTGTTTATTTGTTCTATGCTTAATATCAGAGTACATTGAGACATTGACCCTGGTGTTGGGCTAGCGGCTAGGGTGCCGGCTTAGGATCCTAGGATCCTGGGTTCGAATCCCGGTCGATCGCTGAATTAACGCCAGGGGGGTTGACTCAGCCTGTCATCCTTCCGAGGTCGGCTAATTGAGGACCAGTTCACTGGTAATTCCCTGTTTGTCGTTAAAGGCGGCAAAAAGGGTTGGCGTCAGGAAGGGCATCCGGCCGTAAAACATTGCTTCAAAAAGGGGACCGAAAAACAACAACAACCACGGTTCCCGAAAAAGGCCAACCCCCGCTTGCGGGGAAAAATGGCCTCTAAAGGTGGTTTTTTATATTTTATTGAGATATTAAATTGCGTAAATTTCAATAAAAACTGGAAAAATCGAGGTGTTATAAACTTTTGACCGGTAGTGTATATACTTGTACTAAGTTTGACTTCAATCCCTTCAGCAGTTCTTAAGTTATCGTGGAAACGAAAACCCATCACGGACCGGAATTCAGAATTCCGAAAACTGGAATTCAGTACATCATGCATCTGGTCATTGGTAGGAGGATTGTAAACTTTCCTCGGTACTTTAAAATCACATTCTTGCAAAAAAAGTTATAAAAAAGATGGGAATCCCAAAAAAAGTTTTCAAATACTCAAACTCAAACCACTGTTGATACTCAAAGCAGATGCTGAAAGACTACACCTCACCACCAATCATCCATCGAAGCACATGAATCACCAATCATCACTCAAGCCTGAATCGATGACAAAATCACCAATGGATGGAAGCACATGTCTCAAGATTTAGCAGCATATCATGGAACGGACACACAAGTGCATTTCCGACAGTCAAATCTCTGCAAATTCGCAACTGAAACCTGTGAAATTAGGCCACAGGTCTCGAACGATATCTCGCACAAAACCCTGCCATTCAACCCGAGGGTCGATTCATTCAGAATGCTGGCTCGGGGCACAATGTCGTGACATTTACCATCTGCCGTCTCTGAAACAAGGATTACTCATTAGCCAGCTAACCAAGCAGCTGCCTTTGTAAAAGGCGTACATCTATGGTCTAACACTCGAGGCCCATCCTCTCAACTGCCCACAATTCCCCTACGCTCCAACTACTCTCCACACCATCAACGCATTCATTAAGAATTTCTAACGCAGAAAGGAAGTGGATAATATCCAGGGTAGACTTGTCTCAGCTTTGTCTCAATGAAGGTGCACATAAAAGGAACGAGGATAAATAAATAAAAATGGGGAGGTGGCTTTTATAGAAAAGTGAAAAACTGCGACAATGATGAAGACCAGATAACATTGAGGCCAAAATCTGAGATGAAGGAAAAACAACAGCATGAGTATTCCAAAATAATCCCTCTTTGCAATCTGCAGCATCATGGTACAAGATGACACCAGTTTCTCATATTCCAGGCAGAGAAACAGCTTCTGGGTAGGATTTTTTTTTTTAATAAGCCTGCACTTGAGTCTCATGGGGCTTACTACAGTCTTGTGTTATGGTGTGTGTGTGTGTGTGTGTGTGTGTGTGTGTGTGTGTGTGTGTGTGTGTGTGTGTGTGTGTGTGTGTGTATACGTGTGCCCTAACCCACCAAGCCAAATGGTTCCAAAGCAAGACCCCAAGGGAGCAAGTATCTTCAACAAAAAGCATTTCCACTCTCATTAGAGCTTCGTGGAACTCCACATAACCCTCAAACTTAGCCATCCCTCTTGCTTCCTCAATTAATCCATTCCCCTCCATCACCAACCCATAATTGGCCCTCACCATTTTCTTTACCACTTCCCACCTTTCACTTACTCGATCCAATTTACCGGAACCCGTTCTGTCGAGGTGGCTGCAGGACCAGCATCAACTTCAAGGAACAAGTCATTAAAAGTCCCTTCGCACCTAGCTCACCATCCTGCTGAGTACACCTACGCACATGACAGCAAAATTTTACTATAAACTCGTACCCCAGTTTTAGAAACCTTGTGTTGAAGCTTTAAGAAGGTGTTGAAATATGTCCCCGATTTTGCATCCACAGCCTACAAATTACCTCAACAGCCTCAGTCAGATAATAATTGTGCAAAAAAAATAAAAGTGTGGAATCCATTCGTCATGGTACAAACCTTAAATCAATGTCAATTAAACAACTCGTTCTCGAAACAAAATTATATGAACTCAAGTTCACGAGAAACTCCATATTGGAGTCACAGGGCAGGAAGGTGCAACACAACTACTTCCTGATTGTCGAAAATGATGGATAATTTGAGAAACACGTGATTATGGTGATGGAGCAAGGTTTCTTTGTGAAAGATCAAGGAGTTCGGGCGTTCGGCTCACTACTCAGATCATTACCGAGGCAACGTCGTGCCGCTGATGCGATGCTCCTCGGAGGTTAGGACAAGGACTTGGAGTTTGACCAGGTGGCACACAATGGCCTCGTCTTTTAAAAAGGTACAATGGGATTTGATTGGCCAAGGGCAGATACTACCAAATGGGACAACCCGAAGTAACGTCCATCCGAGAGGGACGACACTTCGTGAAGCAAAGCCGAGCCTGCGAAGCGCCAGACTCCGAAAGGTCATCATCGGGTCAGGAATCGAACCTAGACGAGACAGATACTTTCAAGTAATTATAGTGGTTTAGGAAATCACTGCAAATTATCAGGCGGCTTAACGGTCGTCCGAAGAACGGAGCAATCACTGATGCCCCCACTGCCAGCAATCCGGGATCAACAACCGACTCCGGCACAAAAGTATCTCATCACCGGGTTATCGGCAATTTTGAAGACCACGGTCTGAGTGGTTCACTCGTGCTGCTTTGAACCCGCAATTAATATCAGATCGCACCGGCTTCGTGAAACGAATCTACAAACCGATTGCTAAAATGTTTTTTTATTTATTAAACACCTTATTTTACTCCAGAAAATTCACCAATGAGCATAATACCGAGATGTGAAGCAGCCAAAAAGCTAAAATTAGCAAAATGAAAAGCAATTTGGCCTCTCGTCAGCAGATACATTAACATTATAGTACAAGGCTTGGCAGAAATGAGTGGGAATGAAAAATCATCTTGGGGGAAAAAAGTACATTAAAAACATCTTTTTAAGCATGGAACGGAGCTTACACTCGTTATTGAAAATACCGAGAGTAATTTGTGTCAAACGGGGACCTCAGCACATAGGCAAATTCATGGCACAATGTACATGCTGTTTGCATTCATTAGCTCCGCCAACGAAGGTGGACGGAGGTTACATTTTCAACCGTGTTCACCTTTTTGGAGAGGTTGGCTGTGTGACAAGGACAAAATGATTAGGTTTTGGTGAAGATCCGGATCCGAGAATTATTAAGTGATTCTTCACCATTGAGAGATCGGGCGAAAAGCGATATATAATATGATATTTAAACTTGGTCAATCAGTTGGTTTGGTGACAAGAACAAGCCGATTCGATTTTGGTTCAGGTCCGAATCCAGATCCGGCTTATCAGTGGGATAGAAAACATAAACTGTTCAGCCTGGCGGAGGTATGTGCTCCACCGAATTCCGTTCTAGTTTTATTAACGACAATGAGGCAAGGCCACAAAGGAAGCATGAGAATAAACTTCACACCAAAATCTATCAATTTTTTGATCACATGAAAGAACATCCACGAACAAGTACGAGAACAAATTAGGAGCAAGAATTACCCAATCACACTGGATGCTTCCCTTCAAGGGAAAGGCTCAATGAAGGAAAAAGTGTGCAAGAGAAAAGAAGAAGTGGGCGAAAATTTTAATTAATGACTACTCTTAGCAAAGGCCTATCTCAGTGAAATTATTATTACACTTGCACGTTTGAGCACGATCAACACGTTGGGTAAAAGTGTGTAAAGAAAGGCATCATATGCCCTTTGGATAAGACCATTAACCCTTTGCATGCCTAAATCTGTATTACGAGACCACAAACACCTTTTTGTGTGGGCAATGGATATGCACCGAATTCATTGAACCAAATTCGACAACCTTTTTGTGCCATGAAACAGCATCGTTTTCATCACAAATTCATTTGAGAAGAACCCTCTTATAAACACAAATCGGGTAAGTAACCACCATGTAAATGGGTCACAACTGAGATATTTCACACCGTGTCCCAGAAACACAACCAGTGAACACAACAGATGATATACAAATCAAGTGATTGAACCCTGACATGGTTAGAATACTTCTCCGACTCTTATGAAAAAGCACTGCAGGAAGTATTTTGTGAAATTGTTTTTTTCTGTCATAACTCCCACACTACAACCTTACCTCCTGCCAACAACTGTGGCTCTTCTTATAGTATCGTACTATAAACTAGAACGGCACATGAGAGAGTGCACACCTCCGCCAGGCTGAACGGTTTTTACATGTTGTATCCCACAGGTAGGCCGGATCCAGATCCAGACATTAACGAAAATCTTACTATAATTCACCAATATCCGTCCGTCTGTCTGTCCGTTCGAAGGTTCCGCAAAAACGGCTCAACCGATCGCAACGATATTTTGGATGGGTATTCCTGGGACCCCTTGGACTAAAATAGGCTATATTGTTTTTCCAATTTTTCCACGTTTTTCCAAACACGATGGAATAATAATTACCGATATGAACAGTGATGTGGCTTTTATTGAAATTCTACAAATACTGTTTAGATTTTGATGAGAATTATGAACCTGCAGCGAATCCAGAAGTGGACAGATGACGGCAATGCGCGGGTTTGATAATATCCCAACATAACCATCATTCATTCGTAATGTTAAATCGTTAAACGTTAATCATGTTAATCGTTTTGTTAAAGTATCAATTGATGATTGGAATTGAGTGAATACAATTACGATTTTGAATTCGTAATTGTATTCACCCACCCATACGGAACTTCACCTCAGGATTTAAATATTTGTTTATGTCATGAATGTTGTTAAAAGTTTATTTTTTATATTAATGTTATTTAATTTATGATTGGAGTTATGCTGTTTGGAATGAAAAAAAGAGATATCGAGTTCAAGTGAATGACGGAATGCCGTGACGGTTTCTACTTTCTAAACGTGAATTCGCGGATCGCCATATGCAGATTCGCCATTGACTGGGTATGGAACAAACGTACCCGTTTGTTTGCGAACGGGTACGTTTTTCATGGAAGTCCTTCACGAATTTGCTGTCCATGTCTGACGTGCGACTGAAGATGCTACAGGAATGTGGAATTTATTGGTTTCATGCTTTAGCATTCGCCATTTCTGCAGGGGTGAAAACATGGCCTCCATCCATCTTCGGCGGTGGAGGTAACAAGGGTAATGAATGCACCCCCGTTTCACCCCATCTCCAATCCCAAAGCATTCTATCTTTCCAAACTATTCATACTGCAGCTTCTTCTTCAGTCTACAGGTTCCTAATCACACATCAGGTGCTCAGACGTCTCCATTTCTCTCAGCACAACTCATCAATTCATGATTAACACAACCAAAAGCTTTGCTATGGTCTACAAAACAGAGAAACACCTTCCTTTGATATTACCTTACTTTGTCCATGACCCACCTCAGATTTACGATTTGATTTCGAGGGTACCTCTTCCTCTTCTGAACCCTGTTTCACTACAGGCACCTCTCGCTTAATGAAGTCTTCTATTCTGTGTTCAATGATTTCCAGTAATATTTTGATAACATGTGACAATTGTGACATCAAGGCAATGCTTCAGTTATTTATTATTTGTTCATTATTATTTATTATTCTCTTGGATCATTCATCTTGTTATTTGATCATTCTCTTGGATCCCCTTTCTTTGGCAATGGCATGTAGACGTCCTGCTTCCATCTTTTAGGCCACACAATCCTGCTCCACATCCATGTACAGATTTAAGGTACCTGTTAACATTTTGATTGGCTCCTCCATAACTACCTTAAAGAGTTTTATTGGAATTTCATCAGCATCCAGACCATCCAGACATTTATCAGCTCTTTCAGGGCCTCACATTCTATCACTATTGGTTCTTGTTCATATTCTCTTTATTCAAAGGTTCCCGTCATATCGCTATCTCGTTTGTATAAAGTTTTGGCATAGCCCTTACATCTTTCTATCACCTGTGTTTTTTCGGTCAGATCCTTTCCTGTTCTACTCTTAAGGACCCCAATCCCAGATGGAAACTTTCTTGTGATCTCTCTGATTTTTATTTTATTTTTAATATCTCGTTTTTCCCGGTCTGTTGTAACTTTCTATCTCTTCACATTCCTCTTTGAAACACATTTTTGTCTTTCTTTGCTCGTCGTGGGAAGTGAACATTTAGCAGGTTAATGTCCTCTCATGATGCACCTTTGATTTTCATCTCTCTTCTTCTTCTTCTTCTTCTCCTGTTATATTTACTGTCTTTTCTATCAACCATTTAGCCTTATTCTTTCTGCTTGCTTTTGGCAGGTTGTTATTATCCCATTCTTTCACATCTTCAACCTCTTGACACAATTAGTCTGACATTCTCTCAACCAAGTCCAGCTCTGCAAAACGTTTTTTTGAACCTTCAGTGGACATCGATCGCTGAATTAACGCCAGGGGGGTTGACTCAGCCTGTCATCCTTCCGAGGTCGGCTAATTGAGTACCAGCTCACTGGTAATTCCCTGTTTGTCGTTAAAGGCGGCAAAAAGGGTTGGCGTCAGGAAGGGCATCCGGCCGTAAAACATTGCTTCAAAAAGGGGACCGAAAAACAACAACAACCATGGTTCCCGAAAAAGGCCAACCCCCGCTTTGCGGGGAAAAATGGCCTCTAAAGGTGGTTATTTTTTTTTTATAGTGGACATTATTGTATATTGTTTAGATCCGTTTTCAAGGTTGTATTCGATTTGGGGTTTTCGATATTTCCCCCTTTCTCAATTTGACTCGTAGTTTTGCCACAAGGAGTTCGTGATCTGTCCCACAGTCTGCACGTGGCAGAGTATTGGCAGACTGCACAGCACATCTCCATCTTCTGGTGATTAGAATGTAGTCAATCTGATTTCTACTCAAATAAATTATGTAGTCGCTAATTTCAGCACAGAACTAGTGATCTGCATGGGTGGCAAGATAACCACCGTTTAGAGGCCATTTTTCCCGGCACCGGGCGATGGCAATGGGTGAAACCGGGCAATGGGTGGAACCGGGAATGGGTGGCAAGATAGGTCAAAACAAATAGGAAATAAGTGGCGATGGCCCTTTGTTGACTTACCCTTTGTTAGAACAAAAGAGAAAGTCTTTTTTTGGAAACACCCACTTCCTGGAGGAGCAGCCAGGGGGGCGGTGAGGGTGGGGAGGGATAATTTGTATGTGAATATCTACATAGTTATGTTACATTTGTATCCAAAGTCCTTTTCACCTTAATTATACATTTTTGCACTCGCTTAGGCAATGATGCTTTAGACTCGACTATGTTATGATCCTCATGATTACTACTATTTTTATTGTTCATAATATTATTTTGTAATAACATCAATATAATTATAGTGTTATCATCATTATTATTGTGCCATTATTATCAGACGGAATTGATTAATCTGTGGTGAAAATAAATCTTACTTCTGGTAGGTTATCTGACCAGCGACTCTTAGGCTATACACCGCCCATGTATAAATATACATGTATACGTCCAATCTTCTCCAAATTTCCCTCAGGTGAGTATTAACAATGCTAGTGACTATTAGGACTAGGGTTATGTTGGTAGTTCAATATTGGTAGTTCAATCTTTCCGCTTCCGGTCCGGTCCGGAGAGGACGCTGGCGTCGCTTCTCCGACTGGGCCATTGTCCGTAGCGTGCTTTGCTGGTGGTCGTGGCGGATTTTTGGCCATTCAGTCTGCCCTCTGCATGGTCCCGGCTCTGCTCCTAGCTCCGCCTGCCAGGCTCCTCCGCTGTTTCCCCAGGGGTGGTGGCCATTGTTTGCAGCGGCGGTGGTGACGGTTTGCCGCCGTGATCTTGATTAGCGGCGGCGGTCGTTTGCCGCTGCATTTGCCGCTTTGCCTCCTCAACCTTGGCCTCGTGCTCGTCTCTTCGCTCCTGTCTGCCCTCTGCTCGGTCCCGGCTCTGCTCCTGGCTTCACCTGCCCGGCTCCTTCGCTGTTTCCTCGGGCCCACTCCCATGGGTTGTGACCATTGTTTCACCTCCTCAACCTCGGCCTCGTACTCGTCCCTTCGCTCCTGCCTGGCATGGCTCTGCGGTACTCCACCGCAAGGCTTCTTCTGCTTAATACCCGCTCCACCCCATCATGCATCTCTGCAATCAAATCAAATGGACTCCTCCGACGACCCAGGTACATTCACCATGGCTCCGGTCGTAAGTTTGTTTATTTACAATCAGGTCACTCCATCCCCGTCCTCTGGTCGGCTCAGCGCACTCCCACTCATCGTCCCAGCGCACCTGGTCACAGCAACGCACGTAATCGCACCTCCTGTCTGCGAACCCTGGCCAAATCACCTGGGTTCAACCCCGCCATACAAAACAACATCAAGCTCACCCTGTTAAATACCCGGTCCCTCAGCAACAAATGCCTCATCCTGAACGACTACATCCTGGAAAATAAACTTGACTTTCTCTGTCTCACCGAAACCTGGCAACAACCTCTGGACTACTTCGCACTCAACCTCACCACACCAAATGGATATTCTTACATCAATAAACCACGCTCGGAGGGCCGAGGTGGTGGAATTGCCGTTATCCACCGACAAGACATCAGGACCAGCCTCATCTCCATCGCATCTGCTCCATCCTTTGAACACCTGGCTTTTAAACTCTCTGATCACACACAGTCAGTCATGGCTGTCGTCTACCGCCCTCCCAAACCACACCCATCATTCCTGCCTGACTTCTCCTACTTTCTGACCCAGCTATGTTCCCTCTCCCCCTCAATCCTCCTCCTCGGTGATTTCAATATCCACATGGACTCCACTGACTCCACGATAACCACTGACTTCACTGATTTACTCACCTGCTTTAACCTCACTCAACATGTCAACTTTCCTACCCATAACCGTGGTCACATTCTGGACCTTGTCTGCCCTACTGGATTAATTTTGCACCATCTCTCTGGCTCTGACCTCACCCTCTCTGACCACTTAGCCATCACTATGACCATCAACATCCCCACCCCAGCACCAAGGCATTATCGCACTATCAACTTCCGTAAGCTAAACGCTCTTTCACCGACCTCATTCTCATCCACCCTCTCTGAAAAAATGTCCACTTCTCCCTTCGTTGACCTCCACACCCCTTCTGACCTCACTGACTACTACAACCACACTATCTCCTCCTGCCTTGACCAACTTGCACCTATAAAAACCAAAACAGTTTCTTTCACCCATTCTGCTCCCTGGTTTACCCCTGAACTCTGCCTGATGAAAACTCGTGCTCGATAACTTGAAAGACTCCGCAATAAAACAGGTCTCATAGTTCACTCCCAAGCCTACAAGGACCACCTACAACACTACAAAGATGCCCTCTCCCGCGCCCGCTCCGCCTACTACTCTCAAATTATCCACTCTGGCTCCGGAAACCCAAAAGCACTCTTCTCTACAATAAACAAACTCCTCAGCCCTCTGAACACCTCAGCCCTCGTCATTCACAGTAGACAACTGCATCTCCTTCCTTTCATTCTTCCAATGCAAAATTGAAAACATCTACAACAGCTTGACCACCGCCGCACCAGCTCCCCCTCAAACCACCTGCCCCCCCTTATCCTGCCATCCCCTGTCTCAATTCTCCCCAGTCTCCCCTACTGACCTCTCTGAACTCCTCATAGGAATGAAAACTGCCACCTGCACTCTTGACCCCATCCTCTCCAGCTTTGTCAAGGCCTCCCTTCCTGCTCTCTCTCCACTTATCATTGCAACAATAAACTCCTCCCTGTCTAGAGGCATCGTCCCACCATCCCTCAAAATTGCTGCTCTTACCCCCATTCTGAAAAAACCTGGACGAAACCCTGACACCGTAAACAACTTCAGACCCATCTCCAACCTACCCTTTCTGTCGAAAGTTTTGGAACGCGCTGTAGCCACTCAACTCAAACATCACCTCTCTGCCAATAACCTGTATAAAACATTCCAATCCGGATTCCGCTCCAACCACAGTACTGAAACTGCTCTCCTCAAAATCACCAACGACCTTCTCCTCTCCTCTGACGCTGGCAACCTCAACATTCGCATCCTCCTCGACCTCAGCGCTGCCTTTGACACCATCGATCACACCATCCTCCTCACCCGACTTGAAACCACCTTTAACGTTACCGGCACTGCCCTCTCTTGGATTAAATCATACCTCTCTGACAGACGCCAGTTCATCTCCATCAATAACTGCAAATCCCCCACTGCTCCCCGCCGCCAAGGTGTCCCCCAAGGTTCAGTTCCTGGCCCCCTCCTTTTCATCCTTTACCTGTCCCCCCTCGGTCACTTAATCCGCCGTCATAGTCTCCAATTCCACTGCTTCGCTGATGACATCCAGCTTTTCATCTCCACCAAGTCCATCTCCACCGCCACCCACTCTATCCTGACAAACTGCATCACTGAAATAAAATCCTGGCTTCAAATCAACTTCCTCAAACTTAACTGTGATAAATCTGAAATAATCATCATTGGCCCAAAAACGCTCATAAAATCCACCCATAACTTTGCCCTCAACATCGACGGTATCCCAGTGTCCACCTCCCCTCACATCCGGAATCTTGGCATCATCTTTGACCAAACCCTCTCCTTCGACAAATACACTAAACAGATCACAAAGACAGCCTTCTTTCACCTGAAAAACATCGCCCGTCTCCGTCCATCCCTCTCCTCCATGGCTGCAGAAACCCTCATCCACGCCTTTATCACCTCCCGTCTGGACTACTGCAATAGCCTCCTCTATGGTTCACCCTCAACAATCACCAATAAACTCCAATACATTCAGAACTCCGCTGCCCGTCTACTCACCCATTCCCGGACCCGTGACCACATCACCCCCGTCCTTTACAAGCTTCACTGGCTCCCCATCTCCCAGAGAATCCAGTACAAAATCCTCCTCTTGACCTACAAAGCCCTCCATAACCTGGCCCCATCCTACCTGGCTGACCTCCTCACAGACACACTCCCACCCGCAACCTCCGCTCTGCTGGTACCAACCTCCTGACCCCCCCCATCCGGACCAAATTCAGATCCTGGGGGGACAGGGCCTTCTCCATCGCTGCTCCCACCCTCTGGAACTCACTACCTCACACCATCAGAGACTCCTCCTCACTCACCACATTCAAAACATCACTCAAGACCCACCTGTTCAACACTGCATTCAACATTTAACCCACAGCATTTAACCCCTGACTATCTCTTCTCCTTCTCCCTCCTTTTTGCTTTAAATATTTCCCTATTGATTCTTGTCTTTTGCAATTGTTTTTATGTTTTGCTATGCATTATGTTTTTGCACTCTGTCAAAGCGTCTTTGGGCTTCCTGAAAAGCGCTGTAAAAAATAAATGCATTATTATTATTATTATTATGTGTCAAATAAGGGTCACAATTGGGCCATAAGGGTGTCGGGATCATTATTGAATGCCACACTTGAAGCTATGGCTGGGAGAAATCACATATGAGGCCCCAATATATGTTTTAAACAATCCGTATACAGTCCACATATAACCTGAAGGCCAGAAACATCGGACAGGCATTGGGCTCCATCTTTATTAGGTAAAGATAATTGCGGTATAGCAGCTTGGTATTGGCTTAACGATTAGGTTGCTGGCTTGGGATGCTAGGATCCTGAGTTTGAATCCCGGTCGATGGTTGAATTAACACCAGGGGGGTTGACTCAGCTTGTCATCCTTCCGAGGTCGGCAAATTGAGTACCAGCTCACTGGTAATTGGGGCACTGCATCAGCGGCACAAACGTGCTTCCAGAGAAATGATGCAACCAGCAGCCACAGGCTGCATACGAAAAACAACAACATTGCGGTATAGTTAGCAGCTTACCTTGAGGCTTAACAAGTCAAGAAGGCTTGGGTCCATTAGTTTATGGGCGATGCAATAAGCATAGAATGTCCTCAAGAATGTCGGGTTTCCTCCAAATTTCATTCAGTTTAGTGTTAAACAGCGGTAGAGCAAAACAACAACAACAGGCATTTTAAAGGCCATTTTCCCTGCAAGAGTGGGGGTTAGCCTTGCGGTCCCCATGACAATCTTCTCCATTTTGCCCTATTTTCTGCATCTCCCCTTGTTAACCCCCTTGCCCGCATTTCTTCTTCGACCATCTTCAGCCAAGTCTTTCTCGGTCTTCCCCGTCCTCTATTTCCTTCTACATTCATTTCCATCACTCTTCTCAACCAGTCACTTTCATCCTTCCTCAACACATGACCAAACCATCTCAAACTGTTTCTCTTCACAGCATCCATCACAGCGGTATAGCGATGAATTAAAAAGGTAATCATACGTTCGACAGAATTGGCTGAATAGTTTGTGGTTATAATAATTTTACTACCGGTAGGTGTGCCCCATGAAACGCCACAATAAGCTATTTAAACACCTTAACATGAAGTTTGTCCAAGGTGGAAAAACCCCTTGAGGAGGGGACAAATTCAGTTCCTGCAACCTCCATCGTGTGACCCTTAGTCCCCCTGTCAATTTGGTTGAGATTGGATTAGTAATGACTGAATGTATCGCAGTCAGACAACAAATTATGTATTTTAGTGTAATTTATATGTTGCTCATCAGGTGAAGTTCATGTGTCGAGTCTACGTGTTCTGGGTGTGAAGTTCATGTGTCGAGTCTACGTGTTCTGGGTGTGCTAGAAATGTTACACAAAGTTGGAATGGCCACCACCTCCAACTTACATTTGTACTTTTATGGGGAAATATCATAAGAAGTAGGTGAATTATCACACTTGCTAATGCACTATTGAACTGCTGGACAGAATAACTTGAAAACTGGATGCTATCGCTAAAAAATAAATCACACTCCCCGGAAGATGTACAAATGATTCGAAAATACACAAATTCTCTGTGTTGTGGTATAATGAGAGCAATAGTCATCGCAGTGGGGCAGGGGTGGGGATGCTTTGAAATATGCGTATTTGTTTGAAGAAATGCAGTGAAACCTGGTCGTTGTAGTCGGGGTGTGCATTTGAATGGTTTACTAAGTTGGGATTGGCCACCTCCAAATTAAAGTTTCCCTCCTTTGCAGTTTTGCAGTTGTAACTTTGCAGTTTGTAGGGAGCAGGTGTTTCAAGGAATAAAAAAAAAACTAGAAACACTCTTCTCCAGTGTGAAGTGGACACAAGTCTGTATTTCTTGGTGTTGGGACTTTTGCAAGTGCACTGTAGAAAATTTTAAATAAATAAAGCATGTACAGTAATGCCCCGGTTTAATGTCGGGGATACGTTACTGAAAAGTGCGACAAATATCGAAACGATGAAAATGAACACGATTTTCTCATGAGAACCAATGGAATAAGGGAGGATGCGTTCCGCACGTAACCACTTCAGGTAATACATTTGGCTTTTTACCTATGATATTACCCTTTTTTGATTAAAGAAAGTGATATTTAAGTACACCTATGTATAAAAAACAAAACAAAAAAACAATTACCAGACATATTAAAATTTTTAAAACCTCTTCTGGAAGAAGTCGAAGTTGGAAACGGTACGTCTTCTTCTTCATCATTTAAAGAACGTCGGCATATTCATTGATTAGAGGCAAACTTAATAACCTGGCAACATCAGCGGCACGTTCACCAGCATCCATTCAACAAAAAACATCCAATTTCACTTCTAATGTAACACTTTTACGCTGACTCTTAACCAATCTATAGTACAGTACATTGCTTGATGTGTGAAGCAAAGTCCAGTAGTTATTTCGTATATTTTGCAATCACCTGATTTGGTAATATAGCGATGTATTATGGTGTCTTTGTCAATCTTGTAAGTTCTGAAAAAAGCTCGAGAATAAAAGGTATAGATTTTAAAAGGACATAAATGTGAAATGAGATGACGGATATCGAGAAATGGTACAAATAACATGACAACGTTTTTGGGAAATGACATAAAAAGACGTGTTTCTTTCTAAATCACGTCCGTTCATTTGAATTAGCCGCAGGTGGCCTCCAATCAAGTTGTAGAGACATCTCAATGATGATAAAAGGAAATTGGGTGTGATGCACCTGAGTTCAATTTGGAGTATTATAGCAAAGGGGATGCATACTTATTGACTCAAGACATTTCAGCTTTTCATTTTTAATTATTTTGTAAAGAATTCTAAAAAAATAAAAATCCACTTTGACATTATGGGGTATTATGTGTAGAGCAGTAAAAAAAAAAAAGTTTTATCAATTTTAAATTCAGGCTGTAACGCAACAAAATTTGAGAAAAGTCAAGGTGTGTGAATACTTTCTGAAGGCACGATATATTACCGACACACATAGGTGTGAATGAATGAATGAATGATCGTTTTTAAGGCCATTTTCCCCGCGAGAGCGGGGGTTAGCCTTGCGGGCCCCATGACAATCATGGTTCCCTGTTTGAGGCAATGTTTTTATGGCCGGATGCCCTTCCTGACGCCAACCCTTAGTCGCCTCTTACGATGCGCAGGGATACGGTGTACCTATTCTAAACCGGGGTACACACCGGTGTGTAATATGTAATGTATATATATATATATACATTTATATATATATATATATATATATATATATATATATATATATATATATATATATATATATATATATATATATGTGGCTAGCGGGGAAAAATGGCCTTAAAACGATCATTCATTCATAAATATATATATATATATATGTTGCGGTTTTAGAACCCCCACTTGTGTAAATACTTGTAAATAATTCTCATCATTAAAAGGTCAAAGGTAGCACCCATAGATAGGCCACAGCAACACGTAGGCCACCATAGGAACTTTAGTTATTTCATTAGTATGTGTTTTAGATAAGGCTGTGTTCCCAATAGTTGAATCTGCGTTGCATTAAGCAAATAAGATAGGCCCCATTCGCTTATTTTCCAATCGCTCTCTCCAAACGGCGCCATTATGCGCCCCTACAGACGGTGCCTTATCTCTCTCCCAATTCTATTACATGCCTCTGCTTGCCAGCAGCTTTCGCTGCATTGAGCTGAAGTTTGCTCAAACAAACGCCATTAACCACGCGGTCAAGCTCGAGGAAGAAGGGGGCGGAGCGCCAAGGAGAAGGTGTAGCCCTGTCAACGAGCCGTCAAGGGCGGAGCCGGTAAGCCCTTACCAGCCAACCAGGGCTGAGGTGAGCTCGCTGGCGGGCGTGGTTTCCAAGCGCGCGCATTGATCTTTAAGCGCGTTATATAAGCGCCAACGCGAGCCTTTTCACAGAGTCGACTCGGGTTGGAGACGGCGCTTGGTGGGGTCTGGCTGAGAGACGAAGCTGCGCAGAGCTCTTTGACGAACTGCTTCGGAAAGCCCTTGTTGAACTTGCGAGAGAGAGAGAGGGCGCTTGCTCGATAAACGTATTACGTACGCAGCATCCCAGCCCCTCGATATATGTAAGGTCCGCTCGCGGTCGGCGACACGCGAAGATGCCTGCCATTCTTCGCCCGCGGAACCGGAGCCTCGACGGAGTCGACCTACCTGGAACTATCTACCTGGACCTTCCCCCTCTACCAGCTACCATCCCGTGTGAGTGTGTATGTTTGTCCGGGGTTGTAAGTTAAGACTGTGTAGTTAATTCTAGATTTTGTTAATGTGACCTTTAAAAGAAACAAAAACCACATTTGACATTTCGAAACAAATAAATTGATCCTTGAAAGTGATGTAAACTGATATCGAACTCAATTCATGGACAGTACTGTTAAACTTCTGTACGTTTTCCAGAAGTATCTCTTTCTTTTGCACATTAGCCAATTTTTTTTTTAACAAAAACAAAAGTTAAATTACGACTGGGATTACGGACAGTAAACTTACAGTTCAGTACTTCGTGTAACCTCCACGAGCATTCAGGAGAGCACGTACACGTTGAGGCATGCTGTTCACGAGATTTGCCAAGGTTTGGACAGGAATCGCTTGCCATGCAGTGACAATAGCCTGCTGCAATTCATGCACAGAGGTCAGCTGCTGGTCCAACTGGTCGATTTGACGCGTTAATTCTGCCCACAAGTTCTCTATCGGATTCATATCCGGGGACATGGCAGGCCACTCCATATGCTCTACACCACGGTCAGCAGGAAAGTGTTGGATCATGCGAGCACGATGAGGCCGTGCATTGTCATCTTGGAAGACAAAGTTTCCTCGAAAGGCTGCACGAGTAAATGGAAGCAATGTTTCTTCCAGAATGGCCCTGTACTTGAACTGGTTCAGGTTTCCATTCAGAACAACCAGGTCAGTTTTGCCCCCTGCATGAAAAGCAGCCCAAACAGTCACCCCACCACCTCCAGCTTGGACTCTTGGCACTATACAATCTTTGTTGTAGGCTTCATGCACTTGTCTGCGCACTCGGACGCGGCCATCTTGACGATAGACCAGAAATATAGACTCGTCACTGAAGATCACGTGATTCCAGTGTCCTGGCTGCCATTGACGGTGCTCTCTGGCCCACTGCAATCGGCGCTGGAGGTGTTGTCTGGTCAGGCGTGCCTTTCTCAAGGGACGCCTAGCACGATAGCCTGCTTGAACCAGTCGTTGGTTGACTAGCCTTCTGGATACAGGCACATTTGTCAGTTGCTGCCACTCAGCCCTAAGCCGATTAGCTGACTTGGTACGGCCATTGCGGACTAACCGATGTAGCTGGCGATCATCCCTCCTTGTGGTTCTGCGGGGACGTCCTGGCCTCGGTATTGGAGTAGGGACACCCCTCTGAGCGTTTCGTTTCAGGACCTTTGACACCTGACCTTGAGTGATTCCATACTGCCGAGCAATAGCACGCTCTTTCATGCCGTAATTTCGTAAAGCCACCACTCCATGACAAACAGCATTGTCGAGTTGACGGACCATCTCCAGAGGAAGCGGCAATAACTTTTGGAGACGTGCAGCAGTTGTTTTCCACTGATACAGAACGCAACAACCCTTGTATACCCGACTGTGAAGCCAATCGTCAAATGCACCTATCTGTACATTTTGCCACGCCACCTGTGATATAATCCTGTTGTTGACTTCTTGCTGCGACAGACAATCAATGACATGGTTCTTTAAACAAATAAATCACCAAAGTGTAAAAGAAACTCACCAGATTGATATACTGAGTTAAGAAAGTAAACCCAAGTCAAGAAAAAAAAAAAATTCCATATTAAATGCCAAGTCTGTGTATATATATATATATATGTGTGTGTATATATATATATATATATATATATATATATATATATATGTGTGTGTGTGTATATATATATATATATATATATATATATATATATATATATATATATATATATATATATATATATATATATATATATATATATCTCTCTCTCAGTGTCGGACGTGTCAGTGTCGTGGGAGTGAACTCCATTCAATGTACAATGTGTGCTGAGTGGGTTCATCAAAAATGTAGTGGTCTGAGAGGGTCATTAACCAGTGTGGCAGCTACATTCAAATGTTAGGTGTGCACAGAGGGAGCTGCAGATGGAGGAAATGTTGAGTTGGATCTTGGAGACGGCGTGAAGCTGGAAGGTGTGAAAACATTTTGCTACCTCGGAGACATGCTGAATGGAGAAGGTGGATCAGACTCGGCAACGGTTGCTCGAGTGAGATGTGCATGGAAGAAGTTTCGGGAACTGAGTGGCGTGCTGATGAGGAGGAGAGTGTCGCTGAAGCTGAAGGGAAAGGTGTATGCTGCATATGTGAGAAGTGTTATGATTTATGGGAGCGAGACATGGGTAATGAACGTAGAGCAGCAACGAAGGCTGGAAAGGGTGGAAATGCGAATGGTTCGATGGATGTGCGGAGTATCGTTGAGAGAGAGGAAGACAAATGATGAATTGCGAAAGATGATGGGAATATTGCCTGTGATTGATGCTGTGAAGAGGAACAGGTTGAGATGGTTTGGTCATGTATTGAGGAAGGATCAAAGTGACTGGTTGAGAAGAGTGATGGAAGTTAATGTAGAAGGAAGTAGAGGACGGGGAAGACCGAGAAAGACTTGGCTAAAGATGGTGGAAGAAGAAATGCGGGCAAGGGGGTTAACAAGGAGAGATGCAGAAAATAGGGCAAAATGGAGAAGATTGTCATGGGGACCGCAAGGCTAACCCCCGCTCTAGCAGGGAACATGGCCTTAAAATGCATGTTGTGTGTGTTGTATATATATATGTTGTATATATATATGTATATATGTATATATATATGTATGTTGTATATATATAAATATAATAATAAAGGAGTCTTATATAGCCCCATCAAGCAGAGTAAACGACCCTCATGGCGCTTTACATTATCATGCGAACGCACACACACCGCACACACATACACATACACAAACACAAACATACACACACACACAGACACACCTTCACTCTTGCCCTATTCCTCTCCCTCCCCATTGTAAACCCACAGATGTGTACTCCCCCTCCTCCTCCCCTCCCTCCCCCGCACATGTAAACAGACATACTCTCGATCTCTGTCCCACCTCAAACCAAAGGGAAAACAGGACTTGGACTTTGAAAGACTTGTGAAACAGATAGGTTTGAGGGAGGTTTTAAAGGCAGGAAGAGAGTCAACATGTCGAACAGAGGAGGGCAAGTCATTCCAGAGCAGAGGTGCAGCAAAGGAAAAGGATTTCTCGCCAAATGACTTGGTGTTGGTGCGCGGCGGCTCTAAGGTCATAGAGTCGTCGCTTGAACGAAGCCGTCGCCGGGGTTCATAGAGAGTGAGCAAATCGGAGAGATAGTGAGGTCCCGTTCCACACAATGATTTATAACATAGTGTGCAAATTTTGTATTGCACACGAGCAGAGACAGGCAGCCAGTGTAAAGATTCAAGAAGCGGAGTTACATGGTCAGACTTCTTCGCCTTACAGACAAGACGAGCGGCAGAGTTTTGAACCTTTTGTAACTTATCCAAGAGAAACTGAGGGCAGCCAGCATACAAAGAATTACAATAGTCTAGCCTTGAGAGGACAAGGGCACAGACCAGAGTTAGAGCAGCTTGAGGAGTAAGAAAGTGGCGAATGGATGCGATCTTTCGCAGCTGAAAGTATGCTGATTTGCAAGTTTGAAGTACTTGCTTGGAAAATGTCATGTTACAGTCGAAAACCACACCAAGGTTTTTGGCCGACGAAACAAAGTTTACATCGGTTTCACCAACATGAATAGTGGTAGGAAGTGAACATTGTAGAGGACATCTGTGCGATCTTACAATCATAGACTCTGTTTTAGCATCGTTCAGCTGAAGTTTGTTTTGGGTCATCCACGCCTTCACGTCGGCAATACAGCCTTCTAACACTTCAACAGTGGGCATGATTTGTTGAATCGTGCTTCCTTTGTACAGCTGATTGTCGTCCGCAAAGGCGTGGTGATCAACTGAATGTCTGGCAACAAGATCAAATGGAGGCTGACTGAACAAAAGAAAGAGGATAGGTCCCAGGACTGAGCCCTGGGGAACGCCAAAGGAAAGCGGAGAAGGGG
Organism: Myxine glutinosa; assembly: GCF_964187855.1. Lineage (NCBI taxonomy): Eukaryota > Metazoa > Chordata > Myxini > Myxiniformes > Myxinidae > Myxine > Myxine glutinosa. Next base: position 22,013,694 of record NC_136270.1, on the reverse strand, counting down.
CTGATTTCTGGCCATTGACAACAACTGTTTGCACTCTGTCAGTAAGATAGGACATCAGCCAAGAAAGGGGAGTACCAGTTATAACAAATGTGATTTCAAGACGACGAATTAAGACACTATGGTCAATCGTGTCAAAGGCGGCAGACAAGTCCAAAAGCGCAAGAACGGAAACCTTACCACAGTCAAGAGAGGTCAGAAGATCATTGGTTATTCTTAGGAGAGCGGTCTCGGTGCTATGGCCTGGTCTATATGCTGACTGGTGAGAATTGAAAAGATTATTTGAAACTAGATGGTCATTCATCTGTGATAGCACAGATTATTATAATTATGCACAGACAATATATGATTATTGTCAAGTCCGCATCCGATAAAAACCAGCCTTGGACGGATAGCCGGTCGGTCTTTATACTCCAAGGCGAGCAAGCCGAAAATTGCCTGTACTTTTTGGCGCATGCGGGACGGGACCAAAGTGTTTATCTGCATAGACGAAAACCATGGGGGTTTATCCGAAACTCAACACCATGCAAACAAGACACGACAAATTTAATGCAACAATAATAATGGTTCAATAAAAATTAAGCACGGAATGAAAATGAAAGGTGAGGTAAATTTAATATCCTAATTGAAGTACCTCCACACGCAGACTCAAAAACAGACAGTGGAATGATTAAATAAAATAAAATAATGTTTTAAGCCGGCTGGTACTCAGCTTTCTCAACAAGGCTTTTTGGAGCTTGCTGGTCCTCAAAGCTCGAAGCCCAAAGGTGGGAAGCGCATAAGATGGCGTGGAGTCGCACCCGTAGCCAGCTGCCGGCGTGAGGCAAGCAAACAGGACAGCCTCCTTTGGTCTGCTCACAACCTCCTCCATCTCCGAAGAGCAACAACATCCCCTTCAATGTTGCAAAGGTTCTCTCAGCTCCGAACCATCCTCCCAAAAAAGCGCACACGACACAGCCGCAGCCGAGAGCCAGAGCCAAAAGGGTCCACCCACCACGAAGCCAGCACGAGAGAGAGAGAGCGAGATTCTTCCTCCTCTGTTCTCGTAGTCTCTCAATGACATCACCCTGACCAATCCTGAAACTCAGGGCATGGCCTCACGGCCCTGCTCTTTCTAGAGGCGAGGCTTAGTTACCAATTACGATTCATTTGAGGTGGGGTTTATTTAGTCCGTTTGCCACCCAGATATGTTCTGTACTAAACCTTGTTCTCATGAGAAGTGTATTGTTTTTTGATGGTTTCATACTCGAATGGGTCTATAGAAAAGATTTAGCTTGGTTGCCGGAATGTCAACCTTGGGGAACTCCGATAATTGGCATAAATCCAAGATGGCCACCACGGACGGAGGTGGAAAATAACTTTTCAACCAATCAACCTTCCATCACGTGTGATACATTTTTTCCGTATAATTTCGATGTGAGGATTCGATTTCTGAGGTCAATTGTGTGATTTGGGGTCAGATTCAGGGTCAAAGGTCAAGTTAAAGGTCATTTTCGGCCAAAAAATTATTAATATAATAATAATTGCATTTTCAGAATGAGGGTGGTCAAGTGTTTATTCATTAACGGCGATCACTCCCATTCATCATCAGAGCCGAATGCAAGATCAAGATGATCAGTTTCCTCGTCATTTACCACATCTGCTTCTCCTTCCTCTTCCACTTCATCTTCATCTCCTGTCGTGAAGGGGTTCAAGCAAGCGTCACTAGAAACACAAGCGCAGTACACAGTGCATGATATCTTTCCATGGTGACAGCTGCAACGTTCACTGCCGCACGCCTTCCCCACCACCTTACAGCTGCACCGCACTACATCCATGAGATCTTGGGGTCCTGGGGGCTGATCAGAGGTTGCTGGTACTGGGGTGCCATCTTTGATTTCCCACCCATACTTCGTGATGTCAGGTTCAGGTGGAGCTGGTCAGTAGATTTGACGAGTATAGTCTGCAGATGAGTGCGCAAGATGTGCAGGAAGAGATTTTGGTCTGTTGGTGGTAGCGACATGATCTTGAGCAGCTTTCCAACCTTCTTTGTGTACATATGGTACCTCACCTCACTCATAGTGGTCCCCTGTTGCTGACCATATAGAGCACAGAAGAACACCTGTCCTGCTTCCATGAGCTGTGCATGGGTGGCATCAAGCTCGCCCAAGGCTGAGTACAGGCCTGGGAGGTCGCCAGCTCTCAGGGTCTTCAGGGCCGACACTTTCCCCTTGCCGTACAGGTATGAGGTGGTATCTGAACCAGTAATGTAGTGCTTTCCCAGGATCTGCAGGCACTTGGGGCCGAGTTGGGCACAGGTGGCGTTGATGTCCCAAACAGGTCCATCCCACCGCTCCATTTGCACTGTGGCCTGGATCTTGTTTCTGTACACCCAGTACACAAGCAGCACGAACACATCGGTGTCATCTGAGAGAATGCGGATCACTCGCGTGTCGGACTTGGCAGCCATGAGGAGGTACGAGATCATTGTTATGTCCGCTTTGTCATGAGTGAACACACCATTGCTAGGACTCTCCACAGTGACTCCTTCTCCAAAGTTGTAGGTACTTAGCACTTTCAACAGTTGCAGTTGTTGTGCTTATTCCTCATGATGGCTTCTCGACTAGGAAGCGGTGTGTTGATGGTGAGGTTGTAGTTGATGGAGCCGAGGCCAGCACGTCGCATACGTTCATGGTCCTTTGCAGAAACACTGCTGTACTCATCAAAGACTAATATCTTCTTACCAGGTAGAGAGGACAACCTGGTTTTGATGGACTTACCTATGACAGATGCATTACCTTTCGATGGCCAAACAATGTGGTGAAGAAGCTGTCTCATGTCAACGATGGTGATCTCGGGTAGCCTTGGTTGTCTTGTCTTCACACACAGTTTGCGAGCCAGAGGTGCTTTGTTACCTTTCCTCAAGAAGCCATACTCGTCGATGAGTGAGGGCGGTATGAGACACAACTTGTACTGGAAAATGGGTGCTAGCTTCATGTGCCGCTGTTGTCCAACGGTCAACAGCCTGAGGAAGATAGTTTCTAGGTCGAAGATCATTTTGTCTCCAACTCTCACACCTTTCTGAATTTGTTCCATGGTCTTGATGGGGCTAGAAATGGTTCCATGGAATTCTGATGGGAGGGATGTCTGGAAATCTGCAGCGATTTTTTCGCCTATGTCGACTGATTCAGCGACATTCACCTCAGCATCAGGGGAACAGAATTTACCATTGACGATGTTGTAGAGGTGTGGTGACCCATTCTCCAATGGATGAGACAGTTTGGACAGTTCAAGCAAGATTCGACGTCGGTCATCTGCATCCATCTCTCTCCTTTTTTTCCCTCCTCCTTGTGACGTGGTCCTCTGCATGTG